>NW_027465833.1:0-115968 GCF_049634645.1 Pelodiscus sinensis
CTCCCGAGCAGGGCCCCGGTCGCCCGCCACGCAGCCACGCAGGCCCATCCCCCTCTCCCGAGCAGGCCCCGGCCCCCCCGCCACGCAGCCACGGCAGGCCCATCCCCTCTCCCGAGCAGGGCCCCGGCCCCCCCGCCACGCAGCCACGGCAGGCCCATCCCCTCTCCCGAGCAGGGGCCCCGGCCCCCCCGCCACGCAGCCCACGGCAGGCCCATCCCCTCTCCCGAGCAGGGCCCCCGGCCCCCCGCCACGCAGCCACGGCAGGCCCATCCCCTCTCCCGAGCAGGGCCCCGGTCGCCCCGCCACGCAGCCACGGCAGGCCCATCCCCTCTCCCGAGCAGGGCCCCGGCCCCCCCGCCACGCAGCCACGGCAGGCCCATCCCCTCTCCCGAGCAGGGGCCCCGGCCCCCCCCGCCACGCAGCCACGGCAGGCCCATCCCCTCTCCCGAGCAGGGCCCCGGCCCCCCCCGCCCTCGCAGCCATGGCAGGCCCATCCCCTCTCCCGAGCAGGGCCCCGGCCCCCCCCGCCACGCAGCCACGGCAGGCCCATCCCCTCTCCCGAGCAGGGCCCCGGCCCCCCCCCCGCCACGCAGCCACGGCAGGCCCATCCCCTCTCCCGAGCAGGGCCCCGGCCCCCCCCGCCTCGCAGCCACGGCAGGCCCATCCCCTCTCTCGAGCAGGGCCCCGGCCCCCCCCGCCTCGCAGCCACGGCAGGCCCATCCCCTCTCCCGAGCAGGGCCCCGGCCCCCCCGCCACGCAGCCACGGCAGGCCCATCCCCTCTCTCGAGCAGGGCCCCGGCCCCCCCCCGCCTCGCAGCCACGGCAGGCCCATCCCCTCTCCCGAGCAGGGCCCCGGCCCCCCCCGCCACGCAGCCACGGCAGGCCCATCCCCTCTCCCGAGCAGGGCCCCGGCCCCCCGCCTCGCAGCCACGGCAGGCCCATCCCCTCTCCCGAGCAGGGCCCCGGCCCCCCTGCCACGCAGCCACGGCAGGCCCATCCCCTCTCTCGAGCAGGGCCCCGGCCCCCCCCGCCTCGCAGCCACGGCAGGCCCATCCCCTCTCCCGAGCAGGGCCCCGGCCCCCCGCCACGCAGCCACGGCAGGCCCATCCCCTCTCCCGAGCAGGGCCCCGGCCCCCCCGCCACGCAGCCACGGCAGGCCCATCCCCTCTCCCGAGCAGGGCCCAGCTACTCACCCTGTGGCGCAGGTCCCACCCGCTACTGCAGGGCTGTGGCCTTGCTCCCTCTCCCTCCCCAGGCAGCCCTGCTCACCCCACGCTGCCGTGCCAAGTGGGCGGAAGGGAATTCCCTTACAGGGAGCCCCCATGGGCGGGGCTAGGCAGAAGCCGGGGGTGTGGCCTGGCGGTGGGGGCGGGGTGTCGTGGCTGCATTGCAGAGGCTGGGGGGAGCGGCGCTAGGGGAGCCCGTGAAGCGCACACCGGGAATGAATCCACTGGGTAGAACATCGGGAGGCCGGGACCAGGCCGTGCTCAGTGGCCCTAGCGAGGCTGCAGAGGCAGGAAGTGACCCTGGGGGCCCGCGCTCCCCACTGGGCACGTGGCTTCCCGAAGGGAGACGCCGCCCAGGATTGTGGCTCCCCGGGGCCCACAGGGCAAGGGCAGTTCCTGATTTGCCCAAGGGGCCTAGCGCCCGCTGCTGTGAGATCAGTTAGTCCCTGCGCGGGAGGAAGCTGGACGGAGTCGCCGGGTGAGATGCCTGCAAACTGCATGCTCCTGGAGGCTCAGGCTAACTGCGCGCCCATGTCAAACACACAGTGCCCCGCTGAAGGCAGGCAAAAGTGACAGGGCGGGGGGTGGTCTCGAGCAGTGGTGAGGCAAATTGCCTGAGCATGGCCAGCCTGGCGCCAGGGGGTAAGGTCCCAGCTCCCCTCCCCCGTGCTGCCAGGGACACGAGGGGCAGGCTGGGGGCTCCCTGCACCCGACCCCCACGTTCCACACAACGGCTGCGCCGAGCCCCCTGCGTAAGGCGGCTCTTTGCTGCTGTCTCCCCTCCAGCCTGGCTCCCGGGCACCGGTGGGAAGATGGACATCGGGGAAATCAGCCAGCACCTGGGCATGCTGCAGCTCTGCAGTACTGCCCCCAGCCAGCCCAAAGCAGCACCCCCCAACGCCGCCCCGCCGGCCCCCGCGCAGGTAAGAGCCGCCGGCCCCCGCCCTGCCCCCAGCCAGCCCAAAGCAGCACCCCCCAACGCCGCCCCGCCGGCCCCCCGCGCAGGTAAGCGCCCGCTGGCCCCCGCCCTGCCCCCAGCCAGCCCAAAGCAGCACCCCCCAACGCCGCCCCGCCGCCCCCCCGCCCTGCCCCCAGCCAGCCCAAAGCAGCACCCCCCAACGCCGCCCCGCCGGCCCCCGCCCTGCCCCCAGCCAGCCCAAAGCAGCACCCCCCAACGCTGCCCCGCCGGCCCCACCGCGCAGGTAAGAGCCTTCCGGCCCCCGCCCCTGCCCCCAGCCAGCCCAAAGCAGCACCCCCAACGCCGCCCCACCGGCCCCCCGCGCAGGTAAGAGCCTTCCGGCCCCCGCCCTGCCCCCAGCCAGCCCAAAGCAGCACCCCCAACGCCGCCCCCACCGGCCCCGTCGGCAGGTAAGAGCCCGCCGGCCCCCGCCCTGCCCCCAGCCAGCCCCACAAGCAGCACCCCCCAACGCCGCCCCGCCGGCCCCCGCGCAGGTAAGAGCCCGCTGGCCCCCGCCCTGCCCCCAGCCAGCCAAAGCAGCACCCCCCAACGCCGCCCCGCCGGCCCCCCGCGCAGGTAAGAGCCCGCTGGCCCCCGCCCTGCCCCCAGCCAGCCCAAAGCAGCACCCCCCAACGCCGCCCCGCCGCCCCCCGCCCTGCCCCCAGCCAGCCCAAAGCAGCACCCCCCCAACGCCGCCCCGCCGCCCCCGCGCAGGTAAGCGCTCCGCTGGCCCCCGCCCTGCCCCCAGCCAGCCCAAAGCAGCACCCCCAACGCCGCCCCGCCGGCCCCCGCCCTGCCCCCAGCCAGCCCAAAGCAGCACCCCCCAACGCCGCCCCGCCGGCCCCCGCGCAGGTAAGAGCCTTCCGGCCCCCGCCCTGCCCCAGCCAGCCCAAAGCAGCACCCCCAACGCCGCCCCGCCGGCCCCCGCGCAGGTAAGAGCCGCCGGCCCCCGCCCTGCCCCCAGCCAGCCCAAAGCAGCACCCCCCAACGCCGCCCCGCCGGCCCCCGCGCAGGTAAGAGCCCGCCGGCCCCCGCCCCTGCCCCCCGCCCCGCACAGGTAAGAGCCCGCCTGGCCCTCACCCCTGCCCCCCCCGCCCCGCGCAGGTAAGAGCCCGCCTGGCCCTGGCCCCTGCCCCCCCCGCCCCGCGCAGGTAAGAGCCCGCCTGGCCCTCGCCCCTGGCCCATCCCCGCGCAGGTAGGCGCCCGACTCCGCGTGCCCCCGCGCAGATACTCACCCTTCTGCCCCCCTCCCCGGGGCACCAATACCCCATCTGCCCCCGCTCTCACTGTGCAGGGTTGTGCCTGTCTGGCTGCGCCCCCCCTTGGCGCTGAGAGGTGTAACACCCGCCGTGGCCGTGGCGGGGGCTGGTCCCAGTGGAGAGCGCCCCCCTCCAGGCCGGCTGACGGCTTTGTCCTGCTCCCTGCAGGCGGGCTGGCCGTGTCCCACGTGCACCTTCATCAACAAGCCCACGCGGCCGGGCTGCGAGATGTGCAGCACGGCCCGGCCGGCCGCGTACGTGGTGCCCGGCAGCCACCGCCCGGACACCAGCGAGCTGTGGCGGATGCAGCAGGAGGAAGAGGGGATCGTGCAGTACCAGCAGGTACCTGGCCAGCGGCGGGGGGAGAGCCAAGAGCCGCCGGCTCCGCCTGGGCGTGGGCCACGCTCCCCTCCCCCCGGTGACCCCCGGTCGGGCCTGCCTCTGCAGCGGGGCAGCAGGGCCGTGGGGGGCCCGGGCCGGGCCCGGGGCTTTCAGCCTGCTGTGGGGGCCTGGGCGTGGCACAGGCTCCAGGCTGGCGGCTCCTTCCCTTCCTGCTCCAGGCGGCAGCGTCCTGTGCCCGAGCGGTGAGGGAAGGGGCTGAGGCTGGGCTGGAGGGTCAGAGCTGCCCCTTCCCTGGGGGGGCACCGGCAGAGGTGGCTCCCGCAGTCGGGCCGCTCGTGGGCTGTGGCCTCTGCCGGGCGCTGCCCCGTTGGGAACCGCGATTCCCCCGCTCGCCCGGCCCAGGCCCAGGCCCGGCGACTGACGCAACCTCTCTGCTTTCTCCCCTCGTGCTGGACTCCGGCGGAGAAGGGAAGGAGAGACGCTGGCTCGGCTGCACTCTGCCCCCGGAGCTCGGGCTCCCTGGATGACTTCATCCACCTCTCCTCGGAATTCGGCTAGCCCCGCCCCCGGCACGGCCCCCCTGGACTGCCCCGCCCGGCCCTGCGCTGCCCCTGGGGCCTGGCGCCATCTCAGACTGTAGAGCCAGTCGGGTAACTGCTCCTGCCCAGAGGGGCTGCCACGCCGTGGGCGGAGCCAGTGCCCACCAGGGCTCCCCCCGCAGAGCCAGGATCTCGCTGCGCGTGGGGTGCCACGCCGTGGGCGGGGGCAGTGCCCACCAGGGCTCCCCTGCAGAGCCAGGATCTCGCTGCGCGTGGGGCTGCCACGCCGTGGGCGGAGGCAGTGCCCACCAGGGCTCCCGCGCAGAGCCAGGATCTCGCTGCGCGTGGGGCTGCCACGCCATGGGCGGAGGCAGTGCCCACCAGGGCTCCCCCGCAGAGCCAGGATCTCGCTGCGCGTGGGGTGCCACGCCGTGGGCGGGGGGCAGTGCCCACCAGGGCTCCCCTGCAGAGCCAGGATCTCGCTGCGCGTGGGGTGCCACGCCGTGGGCGGAGCCAGTGCCCACCAGGGCTCCCCTGCAGAGCCAGGATCTCGCTGCGCGTGGGGTGCCACGCCGTGGGCGGAGCCAGTGCCCACCAGGGCTCCCCCCGCAGAGCCAGGATCTCGCTGCGCGTGGGGCGCTGCCACGCTGTGGGCGGAGGCAGTGCCCACCAGGGCTCCCCCGCAGAGCCAGGATCTCGCTGCGCGTGGGGCTGCCACGCCGTGGGCGGAGGCAGTGCCCACCAGGGCTCCCCCGCAGAGCCTGGATCTCGCTGCGCGTGGGGTGCCACGCCGTGGGCGGAGCCAGTGCCCCGCAGAGCCTGGATCTCACTGCGCGTGGGGTGCCACGCCGTGGGCGGAGCCAGTGCCCACCAGGGCTCCCCCGCAGAGCCTGGATCTCGCTGCGCGTGGGGTGCCACGCCGTGGGCGGAGCCAGTGCCCACCAGGGCTCCCCCGCAGAGCCAGGATCTCGCTGCGCGTGGGGTGCCACGCCGTGGGCGGAGGCAGTGCCCACCAGGGCTCCCCCTGCATGGAGGCCTCTTCCCAGGAGGGCTGAGGATCTGCGGTGCTAGATCTGGCCCAGGGCAGCTTCTCAGGCAGCTGGGTGTCTGCTCTGCCGCCCTGAGGAGGGAGCGTGGCCAGGGGGTCTTTGTGCTAGCTGGGCGTGAGCTGCTCCGCCCTCCCTGTACCTCCTGGGCTGGAATCTGCCCGCAGCCCCGCCCGGCCCAGGAACCACGCCGGGGGCCCGCTCTGCACCGCCAGCGGCACCGGGCCAAGCGTGGCTGGCCAGCCCGGCCGGCTCTGGGGTTGTGAAACGGGATTATGCCAGATCCCCAGGCGCCGCCAGCTGGGATCAGCAGCAGGTGCGGCTCGCCCGGGGTCTGGGCTGGCAGGGTCACCCCGGGCCTCTGCCCCCCAAAGCCGGGGGGCGGGGTCAGGAATAAATTGCTGTGAACGCGGCGCTGTCTGATCCTTCCAGCACGCGGCTCTGCTCCGCCGCAGCCTTCGAGCCGCCCAGCGGGGGCAGCTCCTGGCCCGCCCGCCGCGCCCTGGGCTGCAGCCAGGGGGGGACTCGCTCCTTGGCCGGGCCGGGCTCGGGCGTCGCTTCCGGCCAGGCCTGGAGCAAGGTCCCTGCAGCGTCCCGGGGCTCCTCCGGCTCTGACTCCCGCGGGCCTGAGGCCGGCGCAGGAACAGCCCAGGCCAGGGCGCGGCCGAGGAAGGTGCCAGAGGAGACGGGACAATTCGCCCCCGGCCCGGCTCCTGGCTTCTCCCCGCGAGCCCCAGGGTCCGGGCGCTCAGAGCTCGTCTCGTAGCACCTGCCGGCCGGGGGGCCCTGTCCACAAGCTGGTTCATTAATCCCCACCGGGGTGCCCTGGCCCGGGGTGCTGGGGAGAAAGTGTCAAGCCCTGGGCTACGACCCTGGGCTGCATGAAGGGCGCGGGGGGGGGCAGGGCGTGGAGGCCAGAACAGGCCTGGGAGCAGGTGGGAAGGACCCCGGGGCGCTTCCCTCCCCCCAGTGACTCTCCTGTCCCCGTTGGGCCTTGGCAGCAGCCCCGGGGGCAGGCTCCTTGGCGTAGCAGGGACGTGCTGCCCGCGGCCGGATGCTCACCTGGCCCGGCCCAGCCGGAGACGCAGCAGGAGCCCTGGGGGGTGCGGGGTGGAGCCAGAGGCCTGTGGGGGGCCCTTGCTGGGCCCATTTAATTCACTGTCCCCGGCGGCCTGCTCCGAGCCCGGCTCTCCCTGCCGCAGGTTGGTGTGGAAGTCCGGCCGGCTCCCTGTTGGCAACTGGCGCTCCGGCGAGGGCTGCCCCCAAGGCTGAAGAGCTGAGCCCCACCCCCAGCAGGCGGGTTTCTTCGAGGGCCCGTGGCGCCGTGGGCCTGCAACCCCCCCCCCCCCCCGGCCGGGCGCAGGCTCTCGGGGAGGGCGGCTGCTGGGCCCTGCTTCCTCCCGCTCAGCTCTGGGCCCCCCTGGAGCTGTTCCCCGGCCCCGCTCGCGCCCTGCAGTGCTCCGAGTCGGGCTGAGCGCCCAGCCCAGCCCTCTGCCAGCAGCCGCGAGCGGGGGGCCTGTCCCTGGGGCTCTGGTCTGCCCGTGGGCCTGGCTGAGCCGCAGGTGGGGGCGGCTGCGGGCAGGCCTAGTGGCCGTTGCGCAGGGAAGGTTTGCAGCTGAGCCCTGCCTGGAGCCTGGGAACCCGCCGGGGTGGCCGCCGCAGGCTGCTCGGCTCAGGACTCCGAGGCAGCGCTGAGGCGAGGCAGCCGGTGCCGTGGGGCCCAGTGGGGACACCAGCGCGGGAGGGGGCGGAGGCTGGAGAGTCGGGCTCCTGCGCCCAGGGCGCCCGGTCTGAGGCAGGGGCCCCGGGACTGGGGGAGGCGGCTGGAGGGAGGCAGCCGGGGACCAAGGGGTGGTTTCACCACAGGCTTTCATTGACCGGGGGGCCACATCGGGGGGGGGGGGCCATACAGCCCGGCAGGGGACCCCCAGGCCTGTGACTCGCAGGGAGGTGGGGCTGGAGCTCCGTGCTCATGGGCCAGGCCCTGGCCGGCTCCGGGCCCTTCCCTGGGCTCCCAGCAGCGCACCCCATGCCGGGGCAGGTACTGACGGGGGGGATGGACTGAGGTCACCGCCTGGCCCCGCGGGGGGGGGACTCTGCCCCGGCCATGCCCTGACCCCTCCCTGTCTGCTGCGCAGGCCCTGGCGGTGGAGCGGCGCCAGAACTTCCAGCGGCTGCTGCAGCTGGAGGAGGAGGGGCTGGTGCCCAGCCCAGAGGCCATGGACTGCCCCATCTGCTGCCTGCCGGTGGCGCGGGGCGAGGGGGTGCTGCTCCGGGAGTGTCTGCACAGCTTCTGCAGGTACGGCCCCAGGCCTGCAGCACGGGACGGGGGAGCTGGCGCCGGCCCGGGGCCCCACCCTGCAGCACGGGACGGGGGAGCTGGCGCCGGCCCGGGGCCCCACCCTGCAGCGCGGGACGGGGGAGCTGGAGCCGGCCCAGGGCCCCACCCTGCAGCGCGGGACGGGGGAGCTGGAGCCGGCCCGGGGCCCCGCCCAGCAGCGCGGGACGGGGGAGCTGGAGCCGGCCCGGGGCCCCGCCCAGCAGCGCGGGACGGGGGAGCTGGAGCCGGCCCGGGGCCCCGCCCTGCAGCGCGGGACGGGGGAGCTGGAGCCGGCCCGGGGCCCTACCCTGCAGTGCGGGACGGGGGAGCTGGAGCCGGCCCGGGGCCCTACCCTGCAGCGTGGGAAGGGGGAGCTGGAGTCGGCCCGGGGCCCTACCCTGCAGCGCGGGACGGGGGACCTGGAGCCGGCCCGGGGCCCTACCCTGCAGCGCGGGACGGGGGAGCTGGAGCCGGCCCGGGGCCCTACCCTGCAGCGCGGGACGGGGGAGCTGGAGCCGGCCCAGGGCCCTACCCTGCAGCGCGGGACGGGGGAGCTGGAGCCGGCCCGGGGCCCCGCCCGGCAGCGCGGGACGGGGGAGCTGGAGCCGGCCCGGGGCCCTACCCTGCAGCGCGGGACGGGGGAGCTGGAGTCGGCCCGGGGCCCTACCCTGCAGCGCGGGACGGGGGAGCTGGAGCCGGCCCGGGGCCCCGCCCGGCAGCGCGGGACGGGGGAGCTGGAGCCGGCCCGGGGCCCTACCCTGCAGCGCGGGACGGGGGAGCTGGAGCCGGCCCGGGGCCCCGCCTGGCAGCGCGGGACGGGGGAGCTGGAGCCGGCCCGGGGCCCCGCCCGGCAGCGCGGGACGGGGGAGCTGGAGCCGGCCCGGGGCCCCGCCCTGCAGCGCTCGCCCGCGGTGCCCAAGGCCCTCCTGGGGCTGTGGGGTCAGAGCTCTGGCGGGGGGCTCCGGGTGACCGCGCCTGTCCCCCCAGAGACTGTCTGCGGCAGGTGATCAGCTACAGCCGGGAGCCCCAGGTGTCCTGCCCCTTCCGTGACAACGCCTACGCCTGCAGCCGCAAGCTCCAGGAGCGAGAGGTCCGGGCGGTGAGTCCCTGCAGGCCGGGGGTCGGGCCGGCCAACAGGCCCAGCGGCAGGTCAGGGACCTCGGCTTGGGCACGGGGGCCGGCCGCAGCCAGGGCTGGGGGAGGGGGTAAGGGTTGACACCTGCCCCCAGGGCACGGCTCCGGCCTGAGGCCTGACTCTGCCCCAGCTGGTGTCGGCGGAGGAGTACCGGCAGTTCCTGGACCGGGGCCTGGTGGCGGCCGAGAGCCGGGCGCAGAACAGCTACCACTGCAGCACGCCCGACTGCAGGGGCTGGTGTCTCCGCGAGGACGCGGCCACCACGTTCGCCTGCCCCGTCTGCGGGCGCCACAACTGCCTGCTCTGCCAGGTGAGACCCGGGGGGGGCCCTCGGGGGCCACCGGGACAGGCCCATGCAGCACAGCTCGCTGCTGGTGGTGCACATCAGCCCTGGCTTGGTGCACAGATTTATTCTGCACATGGATGGAAACAGCAGAGGGAGCAGCGGCCACGGGCGGAGCCACGCAGGTTAGCGCAGGGTCCGGCTGGCCAAGCCAGCGCCACCAGCCCCTGCAGCGCCCAGCTCAGGGCCCCGGGCTCCAGGCTCCCCTCCTGGGGCCTCTTCCTGCAGGCCTAGGGCTGCTCGGTCCCCCCCCCCGGCTGCTGTGCTACCGTCTTCCACCACTGGGAGCATCCAAGGCCAGAGGGAAACAGGCATGTTCATCCCCCCCCCCCCCCAGCCACACACCCCGCCACTCGCGCACAAGTCCTACTTCGGCCCAGGCAGGACGGCAGCGCGGGGGGGGGAGGGGGGGGCTGAGGAGATGGAGGCAGGCGTGGAGGAGAGCCAAGGGCTGGGTGGAGCCAGTCCTTCCCTCCCCAGGCACGGCCTGCCCTGCGGGGGGGGGGGGGGGGGCTGAGCTCTGCCCATCCTGTGCCCTGCGGGGGGGGGGGGGCTGAGGAGATGGAGGCAGGCGTGGAGGAGAGCCAAGGGCTGGGCGGAGCCAGTCCTTCCCTCCCCAGGCATGTCCTGCCCTGCGGGGGGGGGCTGAGCTCTGCCCGTCCTGTGCCCTGTGGGGGGGGGGGCTGAGCTCTGCCCGTCCTGTGCCCTGTGGGGGGGGGGGCTGAGCCCTGCCCGTCCTGTGCCCTGCGGGGGGGGGGGGGGCTGAGCCCTGCCCGTCCTGTGCCCTGTGCCCTGCAGCGGGGGGGGCTGAGCCCTGCCCGTCCTGTGCCCTGTGGGGGGGGGGGTTGAGCCCTGCCCGCCCTGTGGGGGGGGGGGCTGAGCCCTGCCCGTCCTGTGCCCTGTGGGGGGGGGGGCTGAGCCCTGCCCGTCCTGTGCCCTGTGGGGGGGGGGGGGGCTGAGCCCTGCCCGTCCTGTGCCCTGTGGGGGGGGGGGGGCTGAGCCCTGCCCGTCCTGTGCCCTGTGGGGGGGGGGGGGCTGAGCCCTGTGGGGGGGGGAGGAGGCTGAGCCCTGCCCGTCCTGTGCCCTGTGGGGGGGGGGGGGGCTGAGCCCTGCCCGTCCTGTGCCCTGTGGGGGGGGGGGCTGAGCCCTGCCCGTCCTGTGCCCTGTGGGGGGGGGGGGGGCTGAGCCCTGTGGGGGGGGGAGGAGGCTGAGCCCTGCCCGTCCTGTGCCCGCCCCAGGCCAGCCACGAGGGGAAGAGCTGCCAGCAGCACCAGGCCGACCTGCAGCTCCAGGCTGAGAACGAGGCTGCGGCCCGGCAGACCCAGGACATGCTGCAGGTGGGCGCCCCGGCCAGCCCCCGGCCCCCCGCGGGGAGGGGGAGGGAGGCAGATCCAGGCCCTGGGGGGGGGGGGGACAGGTTCTGTGGCCTGGGCTTCGGGAAAGCCTCTGCCCCGCAGGCGCAATGGGGCTGAGCTGTTGCCAGCCTCGGTCCCAGCCCTGATCCCTGCCCCCCGGCCCCCCCAGCCTGCCCCACAGCCCAGCCTGCCAGTGCCCCTCACTCCCATTCTGCAGCCCCTGCCAGTCCAGCCCTGCTGGTGCGCCTGGGTCCTGTGATTCGCTCCCGCCCCGCAGCCCCGCCTCCCTAGCCCTGCCACCCCTCCTGTGCCCCCCAGTCCCGCCCCACAGCCCCGCCTCCCTAGCCCCGCCAGTGCCCCCCACTCCCGCCCCACAGCCCCGCCTCCCTAGCCCCGCCAGTGCCCCCCACTCCCGCCCCACAGCCCCGCCTCCCTAGCCCCACCTGTCCCACCCCACAGCCCCGCCTCCGTAGCCCCGCCGCCCCACCTGTGCCCCCCGCTCCCGCCCCACAGCCCCGCCTCCCTAGCCCCACCAGTGCCCCCCACTCCCGCCCCATAGCCACGCCTCCCTAGCCCCGCCGCCCCTCCTGTGCCCCCCGCTCCCGCCCCACAGCCCCGCCTCCCTAGCCCTGCCAGTGCCCCCCACTCCCGCCCCACAGCCCCGCCTCCCTAGCCCCGCCAGTGCCCCCCGCTCCTGCCCCACAGCCCCGCCTCCCTAGCCCCACCAGTGCCCCCCACTCCCGCCCCACAGCCCGGCCTCCCTAGCCCCGCCAGTGCCCCCCACTCCCGCCCCACAGCCCCGCCTCCCTAGCCCCGCCAGTGCCCCCCACTCCCGCCCCATAGCCCCGCCTCCCTAGCCCCGCCGCCCCTCCTGTGCCCCCCAGTCCCGCCCTGCAGCCCCGCCTCCCTAGCCCCACCAGTGCCCCCCACTCCCGCCCCACAGCCCCGCCTCCCTAGCCCCGCCAGTGCCCCCCACTCCTGCCCCACAGCCCCGCCTCCCTAGCCCCGCCAGTGCCCCCCACTCCCGCCCCACAGCCCCGCCTCCCTAGCCCTGCCAGTGCCCCCCACTCCCGCCCCATAGCCCCGCCTCCCTATCCCCGCCGCCCCTCCTGTGCCCCCCAGTCCCGCCCTGCAGCCCCGCCTCCCTAGCCCCGCCAGTGCCCCCCACTCCTACCCCGCAGCCCCTGCCAGCCCAGCTCTGGCCTCCATGCTAGGGGGCTGGCCGTGCCGAGTGCAGGGGGGGCGCTGCGGCACTCCGGGGCACGGCCTGACAGAGCTGCCTCTCCCTGCAGAGGCTGGTGCAGGCGGGCGAGGCCATGCCCTGCCCCGTGTGCCGGGTCACGGTGCAGAAGGCAGCCGGCTGCGACTGGCTCCGCTGCCCCCTGTGCCAGACGGAGATCTGCTGGGTGACCAAGGGGCCGCGCTGGGGACCTGCGGTGAGCTGGCACCGGGCACGCAGCCCTGGCTCCAAAGCGCCTCCCGGGGGGGGGGCGGCCCCCACTGCCACCCCCTGCTGCCTCCAGCAGTTCCCAGGGGGCAGCTGGGCTCCCGGGGGGGGGGGGGGGGGGGCCTTGAACAGCAGGCCCCTTCCCACACTTCCTCCCCAGCCCTGCCACCAGCCTGGCCCAGTGGCCTCTTCCTCCCCCCCCCCCCGCCAATCCCAGGGATGTGCCTGAAGGCCCCTTCCAAGCAGCCCCTGCTGGGCCCATCTATCTGACCCTTGCCCCCCCCAGGCCCGTCTGACCCCTACCCCCCCTGCCCCCCCGGCCCGTCTGACCGCTGCCTCCCCCTGCCCCCAGGCCCGTCTGACCCCTGCCTCCCCCTGCCCCCCAGGCCCGTCTGACCCCTGCCTCCCCCTGCCCCCCAGGCCCGTCTGACCGCTGCCTCCCCCTGCCCCCAGGCCCGTCTGACCCCTGCCTCCCCCTGCCCCCAGGCCCGTCTGACCGCTGCCTCCCCCTGTCCCCCAGGCCCGTCTGACCGCTGCCCCCCCCTGCCCCCAGGCCCGTCTGACCGCTGCCCCCTTTCCCCCCCAGGCCCGTCTGACCGCTGCCTCCCCCTGCCCCCCAGGCCCGTCTGACCGCTGCCTCCCCCTGCCCCCAGGCCCGTCTGACCGCTGCCTCCCCCTGTCCCCCAGGCCCGTCTGACCGCTGCCTCCCCCTGCCCCCCAGGCCCGTCTGACCACTGCCCCTTTTCCCCCCCAGGCCCGTCTGACCGCTGCCCCCCAGGCCCGTCTGACTGCTGCCCCTTTTCCCCCCCAGGCCCGTCTGACCGCTGCCCCCCAGGCCCGTCTGACCGCTGCCCCCTTTCCCCCCCAGGCCCGTCTGACCACTGCCTCCCCCTGCCCCCCAGGCCCGTCTGACTGCTGCCCCTTTTCCCCCCCAGGCCCGTCTGACCGCTGCCCCCCAGGCCCGTCTGACCGCTGCCCCTTTTCCCCCCCAGGCCCGTCTGACCACTGCCTCCCCCTGCCCCCCAGGCCCGTCTGACTGCTGCCCCTTTTCCCCCCCAGGCCCGTCTGACCGCTGCCCCCCAGGCCCGTCTGACCGCTGCCCCTTTTCCCCCCCAGGCCCGTCTGACTGCTGCCCCTTTTCCCCCCCAGGCCCGTCTGACCGCTGCCCCCCAGGCCCGTCTGACCGCTGCCCCTTTTCCCCCCCAGGCCCGTCTGACCGCTGCCTCCCCCTGCCCCCCAGGCCCATCTGACCGCTGCCTCCCCCTGCCCCCCAGGCCTGTCTGACCACTGCCTCCCCCTGCCCCCCAGGCCCGTCTGACCGCTGCCTCCCCCTGCCCCCCAGGCCCGTCTGACCGCTGCCTCCCCCTGCCCCCCAGACCCGTCTGACTGCTGCCCCTTTCCCCCCCCAGGCCCGTCTGACTGCTGCCCCTTTTCCCCCCCAGGCCCGTCTGACCGCTGCCCCCTTTCCCCCCCAGGCCCGTCTGACCACTGCCTCCCCCTGCCCCCCAGGCCCGTCTGACCGCTGCCCCCTTTCCCCCCCAGGCCCGTCTGACCGCTGCCCCCCCCGCCCCCCAGGCCTGTCTGACCGCTGCCCCCTTTCCCCCCCAGGCCCGTCTGACCGCTGCCTCCCCCTGCCCGTCTGACCGCTGCCCCCTTTCCCCCCCAGGCCCGTCTGACCGCTGCCCCCTTTCCCCCCAGGGCCCAGGCGACACTAGCGGAGGCTGCCGCTGCAACGTGGATGGGCAGAGGTGTCACCCGCACTGCCAGAACTGCCACTGAGGGGCCTGCGCCGTGGGCACGCCTGGGTCTTCGCCCCCTCCCGCCGACGTCCTCCTCCCGCCAGCATTGCCCAAGGGCGCCCCCCCCGGCCCACCCCCCACGTCCTGCTCTCACTGGGCCCACACCCTGGGCTGGGGCCATACTAGTTGGGGGGGTTGATCTGCCCAGCTGCCTGCAATGGACCCTGGGTGAGCCCACCCCAGGCTGCCCCCCACCCGGCCAGGAAGCGTTCACCGGCATGGGCCTGCGTGCGGGGGTGGGGGTTCTATCCCAAGAGGGGGGAGGGGGCTGCTCACAGACACCCCCCCCACCTGTGGCCCCTCCCTGCTCCCAGCAGGGCCTGTTGCGACGGCCTTAGCATCCCCGGCACGCAGAGGCCCAGGGCCTGCGCCCACACAGCACAGCACACGCCCCGTGGAAGAGCCAAGGTTTATTTCCCCCGCGGGCGCTCGGACAGCGGCGCCAGCCCTTCCCCAGGCCTAGCGAGCGGCTGTCCGAGGAGAGGGATTAAATACGAGTAACGTGGCATGAGGAGTGGGCGGTGCCGTCCGTCTGTCCAGCCGCCTGCGCTTACTTGGGGGGCCGGTAGGCGACCTTCCTGCTCTTCAGTACCGACCACTTGTGGCGCTTCAGGTAATAGACGAGGGGCAGCAGGAGACCCAGGATCATCAGCGTCTGGGGAGGAAACAGGAGGCGGCAGGCCCTGCCCTGAGCCCCGCGTGCCGAGACCCCCAGGCCAGGCCCCCCCGCCCATCCCAAGCGCCCTGGGGCCAGCAGGAGACGCCCAGGCCAGGCCCCCCCGCCCATCCCAAGCGCCCTGGGGCCAGCAGGAGACGCCCAGGCCAGGCCCCCCCGCCCCATCCCAAGCGCCCTGGGGCCAGCAGGAGACGCCCAGGCCAGGCCCCCCCGCCCATCCCAAGCGCCCTGGGGCCAGCAGGAGACGCCCAGGCCAGGCCCCCCCGCCCCATCCCAAGCGCCCTGGGGCCAGCAGGAGACGCCCAGCCCAGGCCAGGCCCCCCCGCCCATCCCAAGCGCCCTGGGGCCAGCAGGAGACGCCCAGGCCAGGCCCCCCGCCCCATCCCAAGCGCCCTGGGGCCAGCAGGAGACGCCCAGGCCAGGCCCCCCCGCCCATCCCAAGCGCCCTGGGGCCAGCAGGAGACGCCCAGGCCAGGCCCCCCCGCCCCATCCCAAGCGCCCTGGGGCCAGCAGGAGACGCCCAGGCCAGGCCCCCCCGCCCATCCCAAGCGCCCTGGGGCCAGCAGGAGACGCCCAGGCCAGGCCCCCCCGCCCATCCCAAGCGCCCTGGGGCCAGCAGGAGACCCCCAGGCCAGGCCCCCCCGCCCCATCCCAAGTGCCCTGGGGCCAGCAGGAGACGCCCAGGCCAGGCCCCCCCGCCCCATCCCAAGCGCCCTGGGGCCAGCAGGAGACGCCCAGGCCAGGCCCCCCGCCCATCCCAAGCGCCCTGGGGCCAGCAGGAGACACCCTGGCCAGGCCCCCCCGCCCCATCCCAAGCGCCCTGGGGCCAGCAGGAGACGCCCAGGCCAGGCCCCCCCGCCCCATCCCAAGTGCCCTGGGGCCAGCAGGAGACCCCCAGGCCAGGCCCCCCCGCCCCATCCCAAGCGCCCTGGGGCCAGCAGGAGACGCCCAGGCCAGGCCCCCCCGCCCCATCCCAAGCGCCCTGGGGCCAGCAGGAGACGCCCAGGCCAGGCCCCCCCGCCCATCCCAAGCGCCCTGGGGCCAGCAGGAGACGCCCAGGCCAGGCCCCCCCGCCCCATCCCAAGCGCCCTGGGGCCAGCAGGAGACGCCCAGGCCAGGCCCCCCCGCCCCATCCCAAGCGCCCTGGGGCCAGCAGGAGACGCCCAGCCCAGGCCAGGCCCCCCCGCCCATCCCAAGCGCCCTGGGGCCAGCAGGAGACGCCCAGGCCAGGCCCCCCGCCCCATCCCAAGCGCCCTGGGGCCAGCAGGAGACGCCCAGGCCAGGCCCCCCCGCCCATCCCAAGCGCCCTGGGGCCAGCAGGAGACGCCCAGGCCAGGCCCCCCCGCCCATCCCAAGCGCCCTGGGGCCAGCAGGAGACCCCCAGGCCAGGCCCCCCCGCCCCATCCCAAGTGCCCTGGGGCCAGCAGGAGACGCCCAGGCCAGGCCCCCCCGCCCCATCCCAAGCGCCCTGGGGCCAGCAGGAGACGCCCAGGCCAGGCCCCCCGCCCATCCCAAGCGCCCTGGGGCCAGCAGGAGACGCCCAGGCCAGGCCCCCCCGCCCCATCCCAAGCGCCCTGGGGCCAGCAGGAGACCCCCAGGCCAGGCCCCCCCGCCCCATCCCAAGTGCCCTGGGGCCAGCAGGAGACGCCCAGGCCAGGCCCCCCCGCCCCATCCCAAGCGCCCTGGGGCCAGCAGGAGACGCCCAGGCCAGGCCCCCCCGCCCCATCCCAAGCGCCCTGGGGCCAGCAGGAGACGCCCAGGCCAGGCCCCCCCGCCCATCCCAAGCGCCCTGGGGCCAGCAGGAGACGCCCAGGCCAGGCCCCCCGCCCCATCCCAAGCGCCCTGGGGCCAGCAGGAGACGCCCAGGCCAGGCCCCCCCGCCCCATCCCAAGTGCCCTGGGGCCAGCAGGAGACCCCCAGGCCAGGCCCCCCCGCCCCATCCCAAGCGCCCTGGGGCCAGCAGGAGACGCCCAGGCCAGGCCCCCCCGCCCCATCCCAAGCGCCCTGGGGCCAGCAGGAGACGCCCAGGCCAGGCCCCCCCGCCCATCCCAAGCGCCCTGGGGCCAGCAGGAGACGCCCAGCCCAGGCCCCCCCGCCCATCCCAAGCGCCCTGGGGCCAGCAGGAGACGCCCAGGCCAGCCCAGGCCCCCCCGCCCCATCCCAAGCACCCTGGGGCCAGCAGGAGACGCCCAGGCCAGCCCAGGCCCCCCCGCCCCATCCCAAGCACCCTGGGGCCAGCAGGAGACGCCCAGGCCAGGCCCCCCCGCCCATCCCAAGCGCCCTGGGGCCAGCAGGAGACGCCCAGCCCAGGCCCCCCCGCCCATCCCAAGCGCCCTGGGGCCAGCAGGAGACGCCCAGCCCAGGCCAGGCCCCACCCCCACCCCAAGCGCCCTGGGGCCAGCAGGAGACGCCCAGGCCAGGCCAGGCCCCATCCCAAGCGCCCTGGGGCCAGCAGGAGACACCCAGGCCAGGCCAGGCCCCACCCCCACCCCAAGAGTCCCAGGGGCAGCAGGAATCACCGAGACGCCCGGGCCAGGCCCCCCCGCCCCCAGCGCCCGGGCAGGCACCGACCTTCATGCCCATGCGTTTGCGGTCGTCGTGCTCCGGCTCCGCCGCCCACCGCAGGAACGTGCAGACGTCTTTGGCGATCTGGGACATGGTGGCCGGGGTCCCTGGCAGAGAGAAGAGTCAATGGGGCCCAGGGGCCCGGGGGGGGCACGAGGGAGCCAGCCAGGCCCTAGCGCCTCTTACCGTCCTCGAACTCCAGGATCTCGTTGTAGATGGGGGGCGCCATGGCGATGGCCTGCCCGGTGAAGTAAGGGTTGTAGTGCAGCTCCTCCCTGACCTCCACCCCGGTGGGCGGGTCGCAGTAGCCGGTGAGGAGGGAGAACACGTAGTCCTCACCCCCGTGCCTGGAAGACAAGGCCGGGGAGAGAGAGCAGCCCGGGCTCAGCCTGTCCCAGCATGCACTGCTCCAGCCCTGGGCCCCCCACAGCAGCCGCAGGAAGCCTCACCTGGCGTTGACGATGTAGCTCAGGTCGGGGGGCAGTGCCCCATTGTTGGCCGCTCGCGCCGCCTCGGGGTTGGGGTAGGGATTGGGGAAGTAATCGGACAGCTTGCCCGGGCGCGTGAACATCTCGCCATTGTCGTCAGGGCCGTCGACCACCTCCACCTGCGCCAGACCGCACTGAGCTGGGGCCGCGGGCCTCTGGCCCCCCCGGCGCTCCCCCCGGCGCGCTGAGCCCCCCCCAGAGGGCCTCTGCCCCCCAGCGCACTGAGCCTCCCCCCGGTGCACTGAGCTGGGGCCGCGGGCCTCTGCCCCCCCCGGCATGCTGAGCCCCCCCAGGGCCTCTGCCCCCCCCAGCGCACTGAGCCCCCCCACGGGCCTCTGCCCCCCCCAAATGCGCTGAGCCCCCCCCCAGAGGGCCTCTGTCCCCCCGGTGCACTGAGCCTCCCCAGAGGGCCTCTGCCCCCCCCCGGGGTGCTGAGCCCCTCCCAGTGCGCTGAGCCCCCCCAGAGGGCCTCTGCCCCCCCCCCGGCGCGCTGAGCCTCCCCATGGGCCTCTGCTCCCCCAAGTGCGCTGAGCCCCCCCAGAGAGCCTCTGGCCCCCCGGTGCGCTGAGCCCCCCTCACCCCCTCCCTGAGCGCACTGAGCCTCCCCGCAGGCCTCTTCCCCCCACCCCCCGGGCCCCTGTGGAGAGCACTGAGCCAGGACCCACAGTCCTCTGCCCCCCCAAGCGTGCCGAGCCCCCTCCCCTGAGCACTGAGCCAGGGCCCACAGGCCTCCGCCCCCCAAGGGTGCTTAGACCCTGTCAAGGGCACTGAGCAGAGACTCATGGGCCTCTGAACCCTGTGGAGGGCATCACGCCCCAGAGCCGGCACTCAGCCCCCCTCCCCCACGAGCACTGAGCTCTCCCTCTCCCACGTGCCCTCGCCACAGGTGAGGGGCCAACTCCCGCCCCCAGTGCCGCATGCCCAGGCCTGGGGGGCAGCGGCCAGCAGCCAGCGGGAGCCCCCAGCCACTCACCTCCATGGCCAAGGCCTTGGCCTCCTCCTCGGTGTGGGTGACGCCGATGAGGTTGCGGAAGGCCACGTACTCCATGCTGTGGCAGGCGGCGCACACCTGCTTGTAGACCTGGTAGCCGCGCCGGGCGCTGGGAGGAAGGAAAGGGCCCGGTGGGGCAGCGGAGTCACAGCAGGCCCCACGGGAGCCCAGAGCTGGGGGGCCCCGTTACCCGGGAGGCCTGCGCTGGGGGGCTGGGGACGCAGTGAACCCGGCCGGACGCCCCGTACCTGCTGTGGTCCAGGGAGGACAGCAGGCCGCTGTGGCTCCAGGCGTAGTTGGGAGGGTGAAGCAGCAGGTCCCCAGCGCTCACGGCCGTGTGCAGGGCCAGGGCCAGCCCCGCGCCGCCGGCGGCCAGCACGCCCAGCGCAGACAGCGCCACCTTCCTGCCGCGGGACAGACCCGACAGCGACGACAGGCTGGCCTGGAACAGACGAGCCCCATCAGCGGCCCACCTTTGGAACCTGCCTCTGCCCGGGAAAGGGGGGGCAAGCAGGCTGTGGGTGCACAGGCCGGGCCCCCCGACAGGCCGGAGACACTGGCCTGCGCCCACCTAGGGGGCCCCTGCTGCGTGAGGGGAGCTGGCTGGGTGCCCTGGAATGCTAGCGGGGGGTGAGCTCCCTGCTGGGTGGGTTCCCTTTAAGCCGGCCAGCACCAGGCCCGTGGAGTGAGACCTCCATGTGGGCCCCGGGCCCCCCAGCGCTCCTTCCCAGCACTGTGGAAAGCCCAGGCCCACTGATCTCCCCTGCAGCCGGTGGGCGAGCAGGGGGCACAGGCCAGTCACCAGCCCCATCCTAGAGGGCCTCCTCGGTGAGATGTGACCCCCCGCAGCACAGCACAGCTCTGCACCCCGGCAGGAGAAGGGGACGAGTGGGAGCAGTGACCGGCACGGGCCGGGCTCTACCCAACGGAGGCACCACGCCCCCAGTGCAGCTGCCTGGGTTCCCAAACGGGGGAGTGAAGAAATTCCAGGGGGGGCACGAGGCAATGCAACCTCATCCCCCCCCCCCCCCCCATCAAATTCTGCTGCCCTGTTCAGTTCCTTTTTTCCTTTTTTTTTTGCTTAACAAGTTTTGCTGCTATGGGGGCAGAGGGGGAGGGGAGATGAGGATTTTTCAAAAATCAAGAAGGGGGGCGTGATGCCAGAAAGTTTGGAACCGCTGGGCTAGACGGTCTGTAGCCAGAGGCCCCGGCTCGCCGCGCTGCGACTGGCGCTTTACGGGGTTCTCCGCTGCGCTGCCATCGGGATGGATTGGGAATTGAGGAGCGCCGGCCCTTTCGGACTCGCTGCCTGGAGCATGGCGGATTCCCCCACGTACATGCTGCATTTGAAACCGAGTCCCGGGCAAACGAGGATAACGAAGGAACCGCTGCCGGTGGCTAGTCAGGGTTCTAGAGCAGGCAGGCCTCAGCCTCTCGCCTGGGTGTGATTCACGGGGGAAGGCTGCCCTGAGCTAGCACGAGACGCCCAGAGGCTTAGGACCCTGGTGCTTTGCCAGCGACTCCATTCAAAAGCCTGGCTCTCCCTAAACTTCCCTGGTGGACATGCACAGCGCAACGCTGTTTTCTATCACTTACTGTGATGTAGGGGGGCACTTTGCTGGGCGCTAGGCTGGGGCTGTCCCCTACGGGCCCTGTCTGTGAGCACGGCCCAGGAGGGGGGCCAGACACTGGCCTGCCTGGTTCTGACTGAGGAGAGGGAAGGAGGTTGGAACAAAGTAAGGACATGGGGTAGGAGGAGGGAGTCTGGGGCTGGAAACATGATGGAGGCAGCCTGGGGGGAAGGGGCTTGGAGGGGCCTGGAGCATCCTAGCCCCCCTCCTATTCCACATCACATCTGTGCTGTATTCTGGAAAATCAATACACCCCTCCCTATTCTACTGGCTGGTGGAGGCTGTTCTGGCTGCTACGGGGTTCAGGATCGGGGGAACTCCGACTACACAGTCACACTTAAATTAAAGTATTGGAGATGCCTATCTCCTAGAACTGGAAGGGACCTTGCAAGGTCATTGAGTCCAGTCTCCTGCCTTCACAGCAGGACCAAGCACCATCCCTGACAAATTTTTGCCCCAAATCCCTAATTAGCCTCCGCAAGGATTGAACTCACAACCCTGGGTTTAGCAGGCCAATGCTCAAACCACTGAGCTATCCCTCCCCCCGACTTACACCATCTTAATAGGTCACAGCTAGTTTGGGCCTTAGCAGAGATCGTCAATTTCAACTCGAATTTAAAATGTTTTAAAATAAGGGTCTTTAATTTCGATCACATGCTGGGTGGTCTTCAGTCACTGCAGGGCAAGGGGGCCCAGAGGCCAGTGCTGGGAGCATCATATGGACACAGGAGCCCGTTTCAACAAGCCCCACAGAGCTTGGGGTGGCAGCTTGTCACTGACAAGGCGGGGACACAGCCAGGCCGACACAACAGAGCAGAGCAGAGCGCGGCCCCATCCAGTACCCACGGACCCTGCTGCAGCCACCAGCGCCCCTGAAAGCCCTGGGCTGAGCGCAGGGCCTGGAGCCAGGCACACCCGGCGGGTGCGGAGCTAAGCAGGGGCCCAGGCCCAGTCATGGCCGCTCCCCAGGCCGCTGCTTCACCGAGCTTGAGGGCAGGAAGGATCCTGATGCCCCAGGGGTCCCAGCAGCCCCCCGGCGGGCGCACCGGCCATTTCCCCAGCACAGCGGGGGTGGAGAACCCGCGGGCCTGGGTCCGACCCAGCGGGGCGCCCGCAGCCGGCTGCTCGGCTCCAGCCCCCGCCCCTCAGCGCCCAGCGGCGGCCCTGGGGAGCCCGGCCCCCCGCCCCAAGGCCCGGCCCCCCCGCGCCCCAAGGCCCGACCCCCCCGCGCCCCAAGGCCGGAGCCCGGCGGGGCGGGGCGGGCGGGGCAGTTCGTGGGGCGCTGCCCAGTGTCCGATCCCAGCTTCGCGCAGCCCGAGGCTGAACGTGGCTGTCGCGGCGCCGCGGCGAGGAGTTCCGCAGGTTGTGCGATCGCGCCCGTCGCCTGAGCCCGGCCCATTGCGGGGGGCGAATCGGCCCCGGCCCCGCGGGCCCTCGGCAGCCGCTCCCCGCTGACCCCCCCGCTCCCGGGAAAGGAGCCGGCCGGGGGGGCGGGGCCGCCAGATCCACCCCGCGGACGCCGCGCCCCGGTGACCTTCAGGGCCGGGGGGGCGGGGCCGCGGCGCGGGGCCGAGGGGGGGCTCGCGGCGGGGGGGGCTCACCTGGGGGGGCCGCAGGCGGGGCCCGGGCGGCGGCGGCAGGAGGGGGCCGCCCCGGACCCGCAGCACCAGGCACCGCGCCGCCGACAGCGCCGCCATCTTGGAGAGCAGCCGGGTCCGCCTGACTCCCAGCGTGCACCGCGCGGCCCCGGCCTACGGCGGCCGAGAGGGGAAGGGGCGGAGCTCGCGCCCACCGGATATCCTCTGACGTCACCACAGCCGGGAGCGCCGCGGAAGATAATCCCGCCCCTGGGCCCGCCCCCAGCTCCTGAACCAGCCCCAGGCCGGAAACGGGAGACCCCCCCCCGCCCCCCCGGGCTACTCCACCCCCGCCCCCCCCCCGCTACTCCCCCCCGCCCCCCCGGGCTACTCCACCCCCGCCCCCCCCGCTACTCCCCCCCGCCCCCCCGGGCTACTCCACCCCCGCCCCCCCCGCGACGCCCCCCCCCCCCCGCTACTCCCTTCCTCCCCAGCCTGTGGCCCCCCCTCCAGTGTGAACTGGCTGCCCCGCCCCCCTCCCCCCCCCCCAGGCAGGCGCCTGCAGCCCCCCCACCCCAGCCCCGCACCACCCCACGCGGCTGAAGGTTTTCACTTTATTTCAAGGAGCCTTCGCACCGACCCGCCAGGCTGCCCCGGGGCCGGGCCCCCCCCCCAGCATCAGGCCGTCCAGCTGCCCCGGCCATGGGAACACCCGGCTCCTGCCCTGCCCGGCAGCTGCCACCCTCAGGCCCAGGCCCCAGCGTGCAAGGGCCACGCCCAGCTCAGAGCAGGCAGCCCAGGCCCCAAGGCCCAGGCGCCACTTTTCCAGCCACTGAGCACAAGGCCAGGGAACGGACCCCTGCTGCAGCACCCAGGACAGCACAGGGCTCCCTCTCCAGAATAAAGGCCCCAGACTCCAGTGAGGCTCCAGGGCCAGTCCCGGATCCTGGGATCCAGTGGCCAGGTGGGGGTCCAGTCAGCAGCCCCTCTGCTCCCAGGAGCTGCGGGGCCTGGCTACTTCCAGAAGAGAACGTTCCAGAGCAGCAGCCAGCAGGGGTAGACGAAGAGGGCGATGAAGGGGAAGACGATGGAGCCGTAGAGGTAGTGGTCCAGCAGGCCCTCGGCCACCGCCTGCAGGAAGAGCTGCCAGCACTCCAGCGCTGAGACCGGGTACTCGATCAGTCCTGGTACAGGGCAATGCTGAGCAGGAGGGTGACAGCTGGTGTGACCAGGACCAAGAGCACTGCATAGAGATACCTGGGAGACAGACACAAGCAGGGGTCAAAGCAGCCAGCAGGCTAGGCAACTCCCAGTGCTGCTGCTAGCTCCCTCCAGCACCCCCTGCTGGCAGAGCCTGGGACTAGAGCAGCCAGGACCCCCCCCCCCCCCCACACACACACACAGCTCCCAGGACTCCGGCCCTACTCCCCCAGCAGGGGGTGTTATGAGAGGCTGGAGGGGACAGGAGCTCCTACAGCACCCCTGCTGGGAGAGGCTGGGACTAGAGCAGCCAGGACCCCCCCCCCACACACACACACACAGCTCCCAGGACTCCCGCCCTACTCCCCCAGCAGGGGGTGTTATGAGAGGCTGGAGGGGACAGGAGCTCCCTCCAGCACCCCCTGCTGGCAGAGCCTGGGACTAGAGCAGCCAGGACCCCCCCCCCCCCACACACACACACAGCTCCCAGGACTCCGGCCCTACTCCCCCAGCAGGGGGTGTTATGAGAGGCTGGAGGGGACAGGAGCTCCCTCCAGCACCCCCTGCTGGCAGAGCCTGGGACTAGAGCAGCCAGGACCCCCCCCCCCCCACACACACACACAGCTCCCAGGACTCCCGCCCTACTCCCCCAGCAGGGGGTGTTATGAGAGGCTGGAGGGGACAGGAGCTCCCCTCCAGCACCCCTGCTGGCAGAGCCTGGAACTAGAGCAGCCAGGACCCCCCCCCCCACACACAGCTCCAGGACTCCGGCCCTACTCCCCCAGCAGGGGGTGTTATGAGAGGCTGGAGGGGGACAGGAGCTCCCTACAGCACCCCCTGCTGGGAGAGGCTGGGACTAGAGCAGCCAGGACCCCCCCCCCCCCCACACACACACAGAGCTCCAGGACTCCCGCCCTACTCCCCCAGCAGGGGGTGTTATGAGAGGCTGGAGGGGACAGGAGCTCCCTACAGCACCCCCTGCTGGAGAGGCTGGTTGCAGAGACATGACAAAGGCAGCAGGAACGTGACATCCCCTAGTGCAGTGTTTCTCACCCAGTGGTACAGGTACGCTATGGGGTACTCGAGAAGTCTGGGGGGGGGGGGGTCACCACCACTGAAATTTGGAGAAAACTGAGGTTTTGTTTTAAGCCTCACGGCGCTTTATTATTTTTGTACTTTTTACACCCAAAATGGCATCGCCCGCCCAGCCACGATGAAGCTGTTTAAACAAATGTGTTGCAAAGGTAGAAAAAAGTCGTGTGTGTCTGAAAACTAGATACTGGGGGGTACTTATTTTTAAGGGGTACTTCATTAACCAAGGTTGAGAAACACTGCTCTAAGGAGCCCTGTGGCATGGTCCCTGGTAGGGAAGGGATTGCCAGTCGGCCCTGAACTGGCTGTGAAAGCCTCCCAGAGATCCTGCCTGTGCCCAAGCCAGGACCCATCCCGGGGCAGAGCGACACCCCGCTTGGATGGGACTGGCCACAGAGCCCCTGCCACTCCATGGCCAGGCCCGGATCAGGTGGCCATGGTGCCTCACGGGGAGGTGGGCAGGTGTCACTTACTTGGGGCCTTTGGGCTGGACGATGGCTGCAACAGGCACCATGGTGACAGCCAGCAGGAAGCCCAGGGAGAAGTTAATGAGAGCGATGCAGCCCAGCTGCATGGCCAAGTACAGCAGGGACAGCAGCTTAAGGGTCATCCAGCCACGTTCACTCCCACAGCCGGTCAGCACCCTGCAGAGCAGAGGACATGGCTATCAGCCCTCCAGCTGCTGCTAGCCCCATGACAAGGACTTAAGACACAGGAGAAAAACAATGGGACCATCTTCTACAGCACCCTGTGACCTTCTCCATTCACCCTTCCTACACGGTATTTGGTTCTGTACAAAGTCATGAGGCGTCATGTGAAAATTCATAATATGCTGATCATTAGTGTCCTCGTAAAACGTGTGGCAACACTATGTAAAGTTAATAGAATCATGGGCATGGAAGGAGCGCAAGAGGTCATGAGTCCAGCCCTTTGCACTCAAGGCAGGACTAAGTATCCCTGACAACGGTCTGTCCAACCTGCTCTAAACACCCCACTGATAGAAAAACCACAACCTCCCTGAGCAATTTATCCAGTGTTTGAATACCCTAACAGTAGGAATTTTTTCCTAATGTCCAAACTAAACCCCTCTACCTGCCATTTAAGCCCACTGCTGCTTGTCCTGTCATCAGAGGTCTGACCCAGTATGGCCGTTCTTATGTTCTAGAAAGCTTTTTTTCCCCTCTCTCTTCCTTGGAACAGCCGCCTTTGTTCTTGAAAACTGTCATGTCCCCTCTCAGTCTTCTCTTCTCCAGACTAAAGAAGCCCAGTTCTTTCAGCCTTCCCTCATAGCTCACGTTCTCTAGACCTTTCATCGTTTTTGTTGCTCTTCTTTGGACCATCTCCAAATTCTCCACATCTGTCCTGAAACGTGTCACTCAGAGGTTATGTCTACACTACAGGGGTTTTGCACAAAAAGTCATTTTTGCCCTAAACCCCACAGAGCGTCCCCACCTCAAGTGCGATTTTGCGCAAGAAAATGAACAGTAGAACAGCAGAACAGAGGGCTTTTTGCGGTGTAGGGTTACCTCTTTCTATGAGGAAGAACTCCTTTTTGTGCAAGAATTCTTGCTCAACAGGGGTTTCTTGCGCAAAAAAGAGTATCAGAGAAAGCACAGGGACTTTGATGGCTGTTCTGTGAATGGCCATCAGAGCTTTCTTGCGCAAGAGTGTCCGTGCAGTGTGGACGCTTTCTTACGCAAAAGCACATCACTTTTGCATGCGCTTTTAAGGTGTGGGCACGCTCTTGCGCAAGAAGTTTTTGCGGAAGATCTCTTCTGTAAAAAGCTTCTTGCACAAAATCCCTGCAGTGTAGACAAAGCCAGAGAGCACTGCAGCTGAGGGCTGGGCAGAGCAGAGCAGAATGACTTCTCCTGTCTTGCTCACAGCACTCCTGTTAATCCAACCCAGAATCATGTTTGCTTTATTGCAACAGCAGCACACTGTTGACTCATACAGGCGGCCCCTGACTTGTGATGCGATTAGTTCCAGGGGAAGCATCACAAGTTGAACCCTCATTTACGATAGGTGTCGTGCGCCGTCATAAATGCGGGACCGAGGACGTAAGTCGGGGGTTTTTGGCCTCTTTCACACTTACAAAAATGGTTGTAAGTGCGGGGGGTTGGAACTCGGGCGGTCACAAGCGGGGGGTTTCCTGTATTTTGTTTGTGATCCACTGTGACCGTCGGCTTGCTTTCTGCGGTACTCCTTCCTAGACAGCCACTTGTAAGAAGTCCATTATAAAAGTCCTTGGTATGACATTGCTGAAACACACTCGATTTAAAAGAGCACAACCCAGTTCCTCCAAGACAGGCCAAGTGTTGCCTCAAGACATCAACTGGGCTCTGGCCTGGCTGAGCACCACGCTGTGTCAGGGAAAAGGTGCAGCAGGAAACGTACACTGGGGCAGACACAGCTGAAAGCTCCTGCCCTGCAGACTCTGCCACCTGAAACGCCAGCTGCAGATGGTTTTCAAAGAGAACTGCCATAAAGGGAGCAAACTCCCAGGCCCTCTCTCCTCCCAGCAGAGCACGTGGAAGCCAAGGCAGCAGGTGTGGACTTCGCCAGCCAGACGGCCAGCCCATGTGCCGAAGAATCCTCCGGCTCAGTCAGCCTCTTAGTTCTTTGTGACCGCTTGTGGTTTTCACCCTTCCTTCCTCGTAATGACCTGACCCCTTCCTGCAGCGAATTCCTGTGTGTTACTGTTTTCTCTAACCCAGCGCGTCTGGCCCGGTGTTCGGGGAATGCCATTTGCGATAACAAGGCTTGTGCGCAGCATATTCCATTAATGCCACGCCGGCCTTTCTGTGGGCTCGTGTTGTCCTGCAGGAAAGGGCTGGGCAATGCAAGACCCACGTATGCAGGGGAAGTCGGGGACTGGGAATTGCTGGGGTCGCTCTGTTAGACAATTCACGAGGGATTGTTACATGCTGGAGCCACGTGCAGGCAGACCAGGAGTGGGGTTCTCCGGTGTCAAAGGTGCCCCAGGCTGGGGAACTGAGGGACACAGCTTCTTCAGCCGTCCAGATTGTACCGTGGGGATTGTCAGAGCGCCTCCTGCTGGGAGAGGCAGGGGCTGGAATTGACAGGGGCTAACCCCAGCCAGAGCCCTGCCCCGCCCCCCACAACACCTCCTGCTGGGAGAGGCAGGGGCCAGAGGTTCCTCTATGCCAGCCCCCTGTCTGGCCCCCCACAGCGCCCCCTGCTGGGAGAGGCAGGGGCCAGAGGTTCCTCTATGCCAGCCCCGTCTGGCCCCCCACAGCGCCCCCTGCTGGGAGAGAGGGCTCCAGAGTCATCGAGCCGGTGTTCCGGCTGCCCACTGACTTACTGGGCTCTGGCCCCCCAGGGGATAGATCTAGTCCTGCCGCCCGGGTGGCACGTACCTGTGTGTGTTGTGCGGCAGCGCCAGGCCGGCCACGTAGATGGCAATGACCGTCAGCACCACGGCCTCTGCCTCGGAGACGGGGAAGTGCTGGGTGGCCACGTGCTGGCTCAGCACGGGCAGGAAGTAGAGGGTGAGGCCCGTGGCGTGGCAGATCAGCAGGGGCGGCATGAGGACGAGCAGGCTGGGCCGCGATGCCTGTGGGAACGGGGAGGGGCAGGGGGTGCTAAGCGGGGCCGCTGAAGCAGGGCCAGAGCCCAGCCCAACAAGCCTCACCCAGGGGGAATCCCAGCTGTTGGGGGCGGGGGACCCCAAATCTGCCTCCCTCCCACTGACCAGGCCAGCACCGTGGGAGGTCCCGGGCCCAGGTGCACCGGGCGTGGCACGTTCTGGCACAGGCGGAGCCACGGGAACCTGCCGGGGCCCCAGAGCGTGGCCGGGTGGGAAGGAGGCAGCAGCCGCTCTCAGGCCTGGGGAGCTGTGAGCTGGCGCCAGCAGGGCCAGGGGCCCCTCACCTCTGTGGCGGCGGGGGCAGCGCCCGGGTCTCCATCGCAGAGCTGCTCCTCGGGGCCTGCGGCGCATTTACCCAGCTTCATCCACAGGTCGAGGGCGTGGGGCAGTCAAGGACACCAACAGGAGACGCCCACGTCGCTGGCCACACGGCACCCCCTTCCCTACGGGACCCTTGCGCTGGCCTGGCCACGGACAGACCCCCCGAGCGAGCGAGCCCCTCTCGGGCCCCCCCACGGACCCCCCTGGCCACGGACAGACCCCCCGAGCGAGCGAGCCCCTCTCGGGGCCCCCCCACGGACCCCCCTGGCCACGGACAGACCCCCCGAGCGAGCGAGCCCCTCTCGGGCCCCTGCACTGACCCCCCTGGCCACGGACAGACCCCCCGAGCGAGCGAGCGAGCCCCTCTCGGGCCCCCCCACAGACCCCCCTGGCCACGGACAGACCCCCCCGAGCGAGCGAGCCCCTCTCGGGCCCCCGCACTGACCCCCCTGGCCACGGACAGACCCCCCGAGCGAGCGAGCCCCTCTCGGGCCCCCCCACGGACCCCCCTGGCCACGGACAGACCCCCCGAGCGAGCGAGCCCCTCTCGGGCCCCCCCACGGACCCCCCTGGCCACGGACAGACCCCCCCGAGCGAGCGAGCCCCTCTCGGGCCCCCCCCACGGACCCCCCTGGCCACGGACAGACCCCCCGAGCGAGCGAGCCCCTCTCGGGCCCCCCCACGGACCCCCCTGGCCACGGACAGACCCCCCGAGCGAGCGAGCCCCTCTCGGGCCCCCCCACGGACCCCCCTGGCCACGGACAGACCCCCCAAGCGAGCGAGCCCCTCTCGGGCCCCCCCACGGACCCCCCTGGCCACGGACAGACCCCCCGAGCGAGCGAGCCCCTCTCGGGCCCCTGCACTGACCCCCCTGGCCACGGACAGACCCCCCGAGCGAGCGAGCCCCTCTCGGGCCCCCACACGGACCCCCCTGGCCACGGACAGACCCCCCGAGCGAGCGAGCCCCTCTCGGGCCCCCCCACGGACCCCCCTGGCCACGGACAGACCCCCCGAGCGAGCGAGCCCCTCTCGGGCCCCAGCACTGACCCCCCTGGCCACGGACAGACCCCCCGAGCGAGCGAGCCCCTCTCGGGCCCCCCCACGGACCCCCCTGGCCACGGACAGACCCCCCGAAGCGAGCGAGCCCCTCTCGGGCCCCCCGCACTGACCCCCCTGGCCACGGACAGACCCCCCCGATGCGAGCGAGCCCCTCTCGGGCCCCCGCACTGACCCCCCTGGCCACGGACAGACCCCCCGAGCGAGCGAGCCCCTCTCGGGCCCCTGCACTGACCCCCCTGGCCACGGACAGACCCCCCCGAGCGAGCGAGCCCCTCTCGGGCCCCCGCACTGACCCCCCCTGGCCACGGACAGACCCCCCCGAGCGAGCGAGCCCCTCTCGGGCCCCCCCACGGACCCCCCTGGCCACGGACAGACCCCCCGAGCGAGCGAGCCCCTCTCGGGCCCCTGCACTGACCCCCCTGGCCACGGACAGACCCCCCGATGCGAGCGAGCCCTTCACAGGCCCCCACACAGATCCCCCTGGCCACGGACAGACCCCCCCGAGCGAGCGAGCCCCTCTCGGGCCCCTGCACTGACCCCCCTGGCCACGGACAGACCCCCCCGAGGCGAGCGAGCCCCTCTCGGGCCCCCGCACTGACCCCCCTGGCCACGGACAGACCCCCCCGAGCGAGCGAGCCCCTTCACAGGCCCCCACACAGATCCCCCTGGCCACGGAGAGACCCCCCTGAGTGAGCGAGCCCCTCTCGGGTCCCTGCACTGACCCCCCTGGCCACGGACAGACCCCCCGAGCGAGCGAGCCCCTCTCGGGCCCCTGCACTGACCCCCCTGGCCACGGACAGACCCCCCGAGCGAGCGAGCCCCTCTCGGGCCCCTGCACTGACCCCCCTGGCCACGGACAGACCCCCCGAAGCGAGCGAGCCCCTCTCAGGCCCCTGCACTGACCCCCCTGGCCACGGACAGACCCCCCCGAGCAAGCGAGCCCCTCTCGGGCCCCTGCACTGACCCCCCTGGCCACGGACAGACCCCCCAAGCGAGCGAGCCCCTCTCGGGCCCCTGCACTGACCCCCCTGGCCACGGACAGACCCCCCGAGCGAGCGAGCCCCTCTCGGGCCCCTGCACTGACCCCCCTGGCCACGGACAGACCCCCCGAGCGAGCGAGCCCCTCTCACGAGCCCCTCTCAGGCCCCTGCACTGACCCCCCTGGCCACGGACAGACCCCCCGAGCAAGCGAGCCCTTCACAGGCCCCCACACGGACCCCCCTGGCCACGGACAGACCCCCCGAGCGAGTGAGCCCCTCTCGGGCCCCTGCACTGACCCCCCCTGGCCACGGACAGACCCCCCGAGCGAGCGAGCCCCTCTCGGTCCCCTGCACTGACCCCCCTGGCCACGGACAGACCCCCCGAGCGAGCGAGCCCTTCACAGGCCCCCACACTGACCCCCCTGGCCACGGACAGACCCCCCGAGCGAGCGAGCCCCTCTCGGGCCCCTGCACTGACCCCCCTGGCCACGGACAGACCCCCCGAGCGAGCGAGCCCTTCACAGGCCCCCACACAGATCCCCCTGGCCACGGAGAGACCCCCCTGAGTGAGCGAGCCCCTCTCGGGTCCCTGCACTGACCCCCCTGGCCACGGACAGACCCCCCGAGCGAGCGAGCCCCTCTCAGGCCCCTGCACTGACCCCCCTGGCCACGGACAGACCCCCCGAGCAAGCGAGCCCTTCACAGGCCCCCACACGGACCCCCCTGGCCACGGACAGACCCCCCGAGCGAGCGAGCCCCTCTCGGGCCCCTGCACTGACCCCCCTGGCCACGGACAGACCCCCCGAGCGAGCGAGCCCCTCTCGGGCCCCTGCACTGACCCCCCTGGCCACGGACAGACCCCCCGAGCGAGCGAGCCCCTCTCGGGCCCCTGCACTGACCCCCCTGGCCACGGACAGACCCCCCGAAGCGAGCGAGCCCCTCTCGGGCCCCTGCACTGACCCCCCTGGCCACGGACAGACCCCCCGAGCGAGCGAGCCCCTCTCGGGCCCCTGCACTGACCCCCCTGGCCACGGACAGACCCCCCGAGCGAGCGAGCCCCTCTCGGGCCCCTGCACTGACCCCCCTGGCCACGGACAGACCCCCCGAGCGAGCGAGCCCCTCTCGGGCCCCGGCACTGACCCCCCTGGCCACGGACAGACCCCCCGAGCGAGCGAGCCCTTCACAGGCCCCCACACGGACCCCCCTGGCCACGGACAGACCCCCCGAGCGAGCGAGCCCTTCACAGGCCCCCACACAGACCCCCCCTGGCCATGGACAGACCCCCCCCCGAGCGAGCGAGTCCTTCACAGGCCCCCACACGGACCCCCCTGGCCATGGACAGAACCCCTGAGCGAACGAGCCCCTCTCGGGCCCCTGCATGGACCCACCTGGCCACGGACTGACCCCCCGAGCGAGCGAGCCCCTCTCGGGCCCCTGCACTGACCCCCCTGGCCACGGACAGACCCCCCGAGCAAGCGAGCCCTTCACAGACCCCCACACGGACCCCCCTGGCCACGGACAGACCCCCCGAGCGAGCGAGCCCTTCACAGACCCCCACACGGACCCCCCCGGCCACGGACAGACCCCCCGAGCGAGCGAGCCCCTCTCGGGCCCCCTGCACTGACCCCCCTGAGCAAGCCAGCCCCTCATGAGGACCCAGGCTGGGCAGAGGGCAGTGGTGGCGTTGCACAGCGGGGAGGGGTCCCCTCCTGCCAGCCTGGTTAGCGCACCGCTACCCCAGTGGGGCAGGGTGGCGCAGTCCAGGGCCCTGCCGGGAAACACCGCCCCCCCAGCGGGCCCGGATATCTTGAGGACGAGGACGAGGATGAGGAAGCCGAAGGCCGGCATGTAGACGCCGATGGAGACGAAGCGGGCGAGCGAGGGCAGCAGGTAGAAGAAGTAGGACTGGTGCAGCCGCTCCAGGCGGAACATCCCCTCCAGCGTCCTGCGGGGCAGTGGCCTCAGCCGGGCAGGGGGGGCACCAGCCTCCCCCCGGGGTGGCAGCGCCCGAGAAGGGGGCAGCCGCCCAGCCCCACACTGAGCTAGCGCAGCATCCCCTAAGCCCCTCAGTCCTGACCCGCTGCCCTCCCCCCGGGGTCCTCCACACCCTCTGGCCTCCCCAGTGCCACCCCAGGCTCCCCCATGCCCCTCAGCCCTCCCCCCGGGGTCCTCCATACCCCGCGGCCTCCCCAGTGCCACCCCAGGCTCCCCCATGCCCCTCAGCCCTCCCCCCGGGGTCCTCCATACCCCGCAGCCTCCTCAGTGCCACCCCAGGCTCCCCCATGCCCCTCAGCCCTCCCCCCGGGGTCCTCCATACCCCGCGGCCCCCCCCAGTGCCACCCCAGGCTCCCCCATGCCCCTCAGCCCTCCCCCCGGGGTCCTCCATACCCTCTGGCCTCCCCAGTGCCACCCCAGGCTCCCCCATGCCCCTCAGCCCTCCCCCCGGGGTCCTCCATACCCCGCGGCCCCCTCAGTGCCCCTCCAGGCTCCCCCATGCCCCTCAGCCCTCCCCCCTGGGTCCTCCATACCCCGCGGCCTCCCAGTGCCACCCCAGGCTCCCCCATGCCCCTCAGCCCTCCCCCCTGGGTCCTCCATACCCCGCGGCCTCCCCAGTGCCACCCCAGGCTCCCCCATGCCCCTCAGCCCTCCCCCCGGGGTCCTCCATACCCCGCGGCCCCCTCAGTGCCACCCCAGGCTCCCCCATGCCCCTCAGCCCTCCCCCCGGGGTCCTCCATACCCCGCGGCCCCCCCAGTGCCACCCCAGGCTCCCCCATGCCCCTCAGCCCTCCCCCCGGGGTCCTCCATACCCTGTGGCCCCCACACTGCCACCCCAGGCTCCCCCATGCCCCTCAGCCCTCCCCCCGGCATCCTCCATACCCTGTGGCCCCCTCAGTGCCACCCCAGGCTCCCCCATGCTCCTCAGCCCTCCCCCCGGGGTCCTCCATACCCTGTGGCCCCCACACTGCCACCCCATGCCCCTCAGTCCTGACCCGCAGCCTGCCCCGCCCCGAGCTCAGCTGGTGCTCCCAGTCCTGACGCTGCCCCCACTGCCCCACCAGCCCCGGCTCGCTGGGTCCCGGCCCCGCAGGGCGCTACTCACTTGCCCACGGTGCCCATGTCGTACTTGTACTGCCGGAAGCTGTTGATGCCGCGCAGGGTGATGGCCTCGATGTGGTAGCGCAGGAAGAGGCCGTGGTCGCCCTGGGGCCGGCCGGAGCCCTGCTTCAGCACCATGAGCAGCAGGGTCTGCAGGCTGTGCACGTAGGCCGGCACCGTGTCCCAGTCCGTGCGCTGCAGCTGCAGGGCAGAGAGTCAGGCCCTGCCCTCCCGGAGCCCAGGGGGGCGAGAGCAAGGAGGCAGCGGGGTGGGAATGCAACACTGGGGGAGAAAAGAAACCTGCGCCCCCCGCCCTGGCCGGGAGCCAGCCCTGCCCGCCCCCCCCCCTCCCCCCTCCGCCCCGCCCTGGCTGGAGCCAGCCCTGCCCGCCCCCCCCCTCCCCCCTCCGCCCGCCCTGGCTGGAGCCAGCCCTGCCCGCCCCCCCCGCCCTGGCTGGAGCCAGCCTGGCCCTCCCCCCCCTCCCGCCCCGGCTGGAGCCAGCCCAGCCCTCCCCCCCCCACCTGCCCTGGCGGAGCCAGCCCTGTCCCCCCCCCCCCCCCCGCTTCCCCCCACCTTGGACAGAGCCAGCCCCGCCCCGCCCCCGGCTCACCTTGCCCTGGACGGTGCACAGCAGCCCGTTCTTCTGGCAGAAGGCGTAGAAGAGGTTGACCAGGTCCAGGTTGGGCAGCTGCCCGTTCAGCCCCTCCACGGCCACGTCGAAGCTGGTGACCACGTCGCTGCTCAGCTCCAGCGAGACGGCTGCCTGGATGGCCCCGGCCCGGCCCAGCGAGCCCGAGGAGCGCACCTCTGCGGGCACAGGGCAGCTCAGAGCCGCAGCGCGGGCACCACACGCCCGGGCCCTCCGGGGACAGCCAGGCCCGCCCCTCCCCTCCCCGGGCCCCGCCCTCACCGGTGATGTTCACGTCGTGGTAGGCCTCCAGCCAGGCCTCCATGCCAATCAGGTCGTGCTCGTTCACCAGGAAGATGATGTCCTTGGCCCAGTAAATCTGACCTGCAGGCAGAGCGCGGCCCGGTCAGCGAGGGCCAGGCCCCGAGGAGCAGCACAGCCCTGGGGGCCCAGGCCAGCCGGGTCAGCCGCACCCCAGGATCTCCAAGGGGGGCAGCTGACTCAGAGGTGTCTGATCTGACCAATCACCCAGCCCAACAGCCTAGGAACCCCCCACCCGGCCACGGGGGACCTGACACGGCCCCGGGGACCCCCCCCACCCGGCCACGGGGGACCTGACACGGCCCCGGGGACCCCCCCCACCCGGCCACGGGGGACCTGACACGGCCCCGGGGACCCCCCCCACCCGGCCACGGGGGAACTGACACGGCCCCGGGCACCCCCCCCCCACCCGGCCACGGGGGAACTGACACGGCCCCGGGCACCCCCCCCCACCCGGCCACGGGGGAACTGACACGGCCCCGGGGACCCCCCCACCCGGCCACGGGGGAACTGACACGGCCCCGGGCACCCCCCCCCCCACCCGGCCACGGGGGAACTGACACGGCCCCGGGCACCCCCCCCCCACCCGGCCACGGGGGACCTGACACGGCCCCGGGGACCCCCCCACCCGGCCACGGGGGACCTGACACGGCCCCGGCCACCCCCCCCCCACCCCGCCACGGGGGACCTGACACGGCCCCGGGCACCCCCCCCCACCCGGCCACGGGGGAACTGACACGGCCCCGGGCACCCCCCCCCCACCCGGCCACGGGGGAACTGACACGGCCCCGGGCACCCCCCCCCCCACCCGGCCACGGGGGGAACTGACACGGCCCCGGGCACCCCCCCCCCACCCGGCCACGGGGGAACTGACACGGCCCCGGGCACCCCCCCACCCGGCCACGGGGGACCTGACACGGCCCCGGGGACCCCCCCCCCCCACCCGGCCACGGGGGACCTGACACGGCCCCGGGGACCCCCTCACCCGGCCACGGGGGACCTGACACGGCCCCGGGCACCCCCCCACCCGGCCACGGGGGACCTGACACAGCCCCGGGGACCCCCTCACCCGGCCACGGGGGACCTGACACAGCCCCGGGGACCCCCTCACCCGGCCACGGGGGACCTGACACAGCCCCGGGGACCCCCTCACCCGGCCACGGGGGACCTGACACAGCCCCGGGCACCCCCCCCCACCCGGCCACGGGGGACCTGACACAGCCCCAGGGACCCCCTCACCCAGCCACAGGGGACCTGACACAGCCCCGGGGACCCCCTCATTGGGCCTGGCAGAGGCCTGCACGCTCCACACAGGTGTACCTGCCCCGGCAGCTCCCTGCCCCTCCCACGGCCCCACTCACCGCGGAAGTAGGAGGCCAGGGCCAGCATGAGCCCCACCGCTTGGCTGTTGTGCTGCCCGGGGCCGCAGGGCACGCTCAGGACCAAGGACTCCGTGCTGGCCGCCCGCGGGGCCCGCAGGATCCCATACACGTTCGTGCCCTTCACCATCTGCAGGAGGGAGCTGGGACTCAGTGGGACCCAGCCCAGCCACACGAGCCGGGGCTTGGCAGGGGCCAAACCCAGCCCCCTGGTGCCTGCCAGGAGGCCAGGGCAGGGGGCAGAGCAGGGGGGAGGAGGGGGTCAAGGCTGGGGGCAGCAGGGGGCCAGTGTCTGTGTGCAGAACGGCTTTGGTCACGCACCAGTCTGTGTGGGGGCTGGTGGGTGAGGGCTCCGGCTGTGGGCTCCCGGGTGGGGTGAGATGAGGGGCCAGGTGAGAGGCGCTTCATCACGGCTGCTGCAGCTCCAGCGGGCACAGCCAGGGAGGGCGCCAGCCCCCCAGCCGGGCAGGGCCAGGCAAGGCGGGGCCGGGGGGAGGGCGCCAGCCCCCCAGCCGGGCAGGGCCAGGCAAGGCGGGGCCAGGGGGAGGGCGCCAGCCCCCCAGCCGGGCAGGGCCAGGCAAGGCGGGGCCGGGGGAGGGCGCCAGCCCCCCAGCCGGGCAGGGCCAGGCAAGGCAGGGCCGGGGGAGGGCGCCAGCCCCCCAGCCGGGCAGGGCCAGGCAAGGCGGGGCCAGGGGGAGGGCGCCAGCCCCCCAGCCGGGCAGGGCCAGGCAAGGCGGGGCCGGGGGAGGGCGCCAGCCCCCCAGCCGGGCAGGGCCAGGCAAGGCGGGGCCGGGGGGAGGGCGCCAGCCCCCCAGCCGGGCAGGGCCAGGCAAGGCGGGGCCGGGGGGAGGGCGCCAGCCCCCCAGCCGGGCAGGGCCAGGCAAGGCGGGGCCGGGGGAGGGAACCAGGCCCCCAGCAGCAGCTGCTCTGGGGAAGCGCTGGGATGGGTGCCATGGCGGGGCCGCTCTGCGCTGGGGCAGCCCTGGCAGGTGGCTGCATGGCGGGCTGAAGGGCTGTGGGGAGCCCTGCGCTGGGATAGCCGAGGGGGTGGGGCTGGGCTGGGCTTGCTTGGCTCCCGCCTTCTGCCCTGTGACCAGCCAGGGCCCTCAAGCAGGCTTCCCTGGGGGCTGGGCACGTGGGCGGCTGCTCAGGGGATTCCATGCTGCTCATCAGCAGGGTGCCCATAGCTAGGTTCGTGTTTCTCCTGGCGGTGCACATCCCCACAGGCCTCGGTGCAAATAGCAACATTATTCCGCCCCTGGATGGAAGAGAACACTGCCCCGCCTGCTGTCAGCTGCTCGGCTCAGGTCACCCTTTTCTGTGAGCAGACCTGCGGAGCTAATGAGCGGCCAGAGCCCTGAGCAGCTCCATGGCTGTGGGGGGTGCCGGCCTGTTGAGTGCAGGGGTCACGGACCTCGATCCACAGCTCTCCGTGCTGCACTGGCTGGGCCCTCCCCCCGGGGCGGGGATGGGGCAGCTCCCAGGGACCGCAGGCCTGGCCGCTCCAACACGTACGTATCTCTCGCGTGTCTCGTCGGGGAAGGGCAGCGTGCGGGAGAACGGCTGCTTATAGACCTCCAGGCCCAGGTTCCACATGGTCTTCTCCAGCCAGGCCACAGGGATGCCCCTGGAAAAGGAGACAGGAAGAGTGAGGGGCTGGAATGGAGCCCTCTTGCCCGGAAGGGGACTGGCTGCACTAGAGCCCAGCAAAGCCCAGATCCCGGGCCCATGCGGTGCCTGCTTCTCACACCATGGGCCAGACACGCCCGGAGCCTCCCCGCAGTGCCACTGCCCTGCCTTCCGCACTCAGATACCCCAGCAGAGCCGCAAGGAGGCTCCTCCATTAGCACCTAGAGCCGGGCAACTCAGCACGCGGCCCATGGGCACTTTGGGTTTACGCGGGGCTCATCACGTGGCCCGGGAGTGGGACCCTCTGAACGCGGCCTCCACTGGGAGCACAGCGCTGAGTCAGCGTAAAGGTCTCCCGCTGAGCTGCGCGTTAGTAGTTCCATTGCCGGGCTGCCATTGCTCGCTGAAAGTGCTGCCCTGTGCCTGGGAATCGGGTTGATGTTGCATTGCAGAGCTGACTCAAATGGGGCCTGCGTGTTGTGCAGTCCCGCCTTAATCTGTGTACTCATGCCCCTCAGTGTGAAAGAAGCTATTTGCATATATTTGCATGTCTATGCAACCACACTTAAGTTGCAGCCTTCGGCATGTGTTGTGACTATCACGGTGGCCCCCGGGGCTTCCAAAGTTGAGTAGCCCTGACCTAGAAACAACAAGTCCCAGCATGCAGTGCACTGCCTAGAACACTGAATGCTGGGCGCTGGCCGGACACCCCTGTGTTGTTATGGTCTAGCTACAGAGAATAGCTATTAACGGTTCAGGGCAGAACAAGCGGGGCTCTGCAGGGTCCGTTTTGGACCCGGTTCTGTTCAGTATCTTCATCAACGATTTAGATGTTGGCACAGAGAGGACGCTTTTTAAGTTTGCAGATGATCCCAAGCTGGGAGGGGTTGTGAGTGCTCTGGAGGATGGGTCAGAATTCAAAATGACCTGGACAAACTGGAGAAACGGTCTGAGGTGACCAGGATGAAGTTTAATAAGGACAAATGCAAAGTGCTCCACTTAGGGAGGAACAAGCAGTTTCTCACGCACAGAATGGGCAACGACCGTCTAGGAAGGAGTCCTGCACAAAGGGATTTAGAAGTCCGAGCGGACCACAAGCTAAAGATGAGTCGACAATGTGATACTGTGGCAAAAACAGCAAACATGATTCTGGGATGCATCTGTAACCACCAACAGGCGGAATGGAACCTGGGACCTCTGAAGCAGAGTATAGGAGCCTCTACCTTCTGAGCTGAAAGCCAGCTGGCTCCCAGCCTGTGCTGTAGAGGTCTCTTGGTCTTAACTGCTGCTGTGGGCTAGGCACCACTTGCACTGCTCAGTAACACACTAGGTGTGTGGGTTACACATTAACAGGAGTGTTGTGCGCCAGACAGGAGAAGTCATTCTTCCATTCTACTCTGTACTGCACTACTTAGGCCTCAGTTGGAGCGCTGTGTCCAGTTCTGGGCACCACATTTCAAGAAGATGCAGAGAAACTGGAGAAGGTCCAAAGAGCAATACAAATGACGAAAGATCTAGAGAACATGAGCGATGAGGGAAGACTGAAGGAACTGGGCCTGCTTAGCTTGGAAAAGAGACGACAGAGGGGACATGAGAGCAGCGCTCAAGTACCTAAAAGGGTGTTACAAGGAGGAGGGAGAAAACTTGTTCATCTTGGCTTCTGAGGACAGGACAAGCAGCAATGGGCTTAAACTGCAGCCAGGGAGGTTTAGGTCGGATATTAGGAAAAACTTCCTGCCGGGGTGGTGAAACACGGGAATAAATTGCCCAGGCAGGTTGTGGAGTCTCCATCTCTGGAGATATGTAAGAGCAGGCTGGACAGACCCGTCAGGGATGGTCTAGATGGTCCTGCCGTGAGGGCCGGGCCTGGACTTGATGCCTCACGAGGTCCCTTCCCGGTCTAGGATTCTGAGAGTCCATGATTAGAAAGGCACCTGGTGATGAGGGGCCCCCCTCAGAGCAGTGCTTGGCCTGTGGCCTGCTGGCTGGGGCGACAGGCTTCCACTCACCCCACCTTCTTCTTGTGGCCAGCGAACTCGCGGGCGTAGGAGAGCGCCCTCTCGCCGAACACAAACTGCTCCTCCACCATGGTGGAGCCCATGGCGTTCTCCGACATGTAGGTGCGCAGGGTGAAGGGCGACGAGGCCAGGCCCAGGAACCAGCCCAGCCCCGCCAGGTAGCTGAGGATGCTGCAGACAGGAGACACCAGGGTGAAACCCCACGAGACAAGGGGCCAGGTCGCACGGGGGGGCCAGGAGCAGAGAACTGGGGGGTCATGGCTCTACCCCCAGCAGTGCTCCCTGGGGACAAGGGGGGAGCAGCAGACACCTGCCCACGGGGCCCGGCGGGGGGGCGCACTCACCAGAGCGGGGTGTTGAGGCGCAGGACGAGCCGGGACAGCGCCCGCCGGCGGTACGGGTCCGACAGGAGCCCCATGGCGGGGCCGGGTCGCTGCGGAGAGAAGGGCCTTGGTAGCGGACGGTGCGGCCCCGCCTCCCCCTGCCGCCCGGGCACGATCCCCGGCCATGGGGCACCCCCGGCCCCGCCCAAGGGGCACCCCCCCAGCCCCGCCCCCCCGGCCATGGGGCACCCCCGGCCCCGCCCAAGGGGCACCCCCCCAACCCCGCCCCCCCGGCCCCGCCCAAGGGGCACCCCCCCAACCCCGCCCCCCCGGCCATGGGGCACCCCCAGCCCCGCCCCCCGCTCAAGGGGCACCCCCCAGCCCCGCCCCCCGCTCAAGGGGCACCCCCGGCCCCGGCCATGGGGCACCCCCCCAACCCCGCCCCCCCGGCCATGGGGCACCCCCAGCCCCGCCCCCCGCCCAAGGGGCACCCCCCAGCCCCGCCCCCCTGGCCATGGGGCACCCCCGGCCCCGCCCAAGGGGCACCCCCCAGCCCCAACCCCCCCGGCCATGGGGCACCCCCAGCCCCGCCCCCCGCCCAAGGGGCACCCCCCAGCCCCGCCCCCCTGGCCATGGGGCACCCCCGGCCCCGCCCAAGGGGCACCCCCCAGCCCCGCCCCCCTGGCCATGGGGCACCCCCGGCCCCGCCCAAGGGGCACCCCCCAGCCCCGCCCCCCTGGCCATGGGGCACCCCCGGCCCCGCCCAAGGGGCACCCCCCAGCCCCGCCCCCCTGGCCATGGGGCACCCCCCCGACGTGCCAAGGACCGCCCGTCCACGAGGCTCGCGCTCTACGGGGGGGGGCGCAGGTTGACCCCCCCGGCCGGGCTCGCGCTCTACGGGGGGGGGCGCAGGTTGACCCCCCCGGCCGGGCTCGCGCTCTACGGGGGGGGGCGCAGGTTGACCCCCCCGGCCGGGCTCGCGGGGGGGGGGGTCGAGCCCCCCCCCCCCCCCCGCTCTTACCTGGCGCGCAGGGCCCAGGCCGCCCGGCAGAGCAATCGAGCCCAGAGCCGCCGATGGGCCGGGGCGTAGGGTGCGCGCGCAGCGCACGTGCCTCGTCCCACGGCTCGGCCCGGGGCGGGGCCACCCCGTCCGGCAGGGCAGCAGGGAGCGCGCGTGCAGAGAGGGAGGGGGCGGGGTGGGTGCAGGGAGGAGGGCGGGGGTGCAGGCGAGGGGGCGGGGTGGGTGCAGGGAGGAGGGCGGGGGTGCAGGCAGGGGGCGGGGCGTGTGCAGGGAGGAGGGTGGGGGTGCAGGCAGGGGGCGGGGCGTGTGCAGGGAGGAGGGCGGGGGTGCAGGCAGGGGGCGGGGTGTGTGCAGGGAGGAGGGGCGGGGTGGGTGCAGGGAGGAGGGTGGGGGTGCAGGCAGGGGGCGGGGCGTGTGCAGGGAGGAGGGCGGGGGTGCAGGCAGGGGGCGGGGTGTGTGCAGGGAGGAGGGGCGGGGTGGGTGCAGGGAGGAGGGTGGGGGTGCAGGCAGGGGGCGGGGTGTGTGCAGGGAGGAGGGTGGGGGTGCAGGCAGGGGGCGGGGTGTGTGCAGGCAGGGGGCGGGGTGTGTGCAGGGAGGAGGGCAGGGGTGCAGGCAGGAGGGTGGGGTGTGTGCAGGCAGGGGGCGGGGTGTGTGCAGGCAGGGAGGAGGGTGGGGGTGCAGGCAGGGGGCGAGGGGTGTGCAGGCAGGGGGCGGGGTGCGTGCAGGGAGGGGGGCAGGGGTGCAGGCAGGGAGGAGGGTGTGTGCAGGGAGGAAGGTGGGGGTGCAGGCAGGGGGCAGGGTGTGTGCAGGGAGGAAGGTGGGGGTGCAGGCAGGGGGCGGGGTGTGTGCAGGGAGGAGGCGGGGTGTGTGCAGGGAGGAAGGTGGGGGTGCAGGCAGGGGGCAGGGTGTGTGCAGGGAGGAAGGTGGGGGTGCAGGCAGGGGGCGGGGTGTGTGCAGGGAGGAGGCGGGGTGTGTGCAGGGAGGAAGGTGGGGGTGCAGGCAGGGGGCGGGGTGTGTGCAGGGAGGGGGCGGGGTGTGTGCAGGGAGGAGGGTGGGGGTGCAGGCAGGGGGCAGGGTGCACCCAGGGAGCGGGGTGTGTGCAGGGAGGGGCATGTGGGGGGGAGGGCTCACACCTGTGGTGCGCACTCCCACCCAGCCACCTGTCGGTGCTTCCTGTCCCCACATCCCTTGGCCAAGGGGCACAGGCTTCTTGGCCCCACTGCGAGAGGGGCCGCAGCCAGCGAGAGGAAAGGACCTTCAGCCAAGACACCACAGGAGCAGGCCAGGCGGTGCTAAACACACTATGGTCCTGAGCCTGACCAGGCCCCCCCGATGTTACCGTACAAATAACGATAAGTCTCATTACAAACAGGCCCACCACTGAGCACACCCTGAGTCCTGGCTCCCACCCTGTCCCCTCACACTCCCACCCTTGTAACCACTAGCCCTCCCTCCCTCCCTTCCCAAGGCTAGAGGCCAGGCGGGACCAGCCCAGCTACTCACCGCGTGCCTAGGCTCCCCATTGTTAGCTTTGAAGCAGCAGCCAAGATCCCACCATGTGCCTGGCCCCCACTGGGTGAGGCAGAGGACCAATCAGAACGCAGACAGCTCTTGCCCCCCAAGCTGCTAGTGCTCCAAGAATAAAGCCAGAGTTGGGCCAGACCAATGGACAGGGAGCCCCACTGCTCAGCCCCCCCCCATGCCCAGCTGGTGTGAAGCGTCCGCTGCAGGGCCCAGGTTGCTCTCACTGTGGAGAGGGGACCCCACAGGAAGGCAAGCGTGGGTGGTAACTGATGCGAGGAGGCATGGGCCTCAAGTGACAAATTGTGGTGGCGGGTCTGTCCCCCCCAGGATGCCCAAAGTGGGGCTAAGCTCCCTGCCCTGCAGCCTGTTCCATGTACTGAGAGCGTGGTGGGTAAGTTCCCCCCTAAGCTACTGCACCAGCCAGGCTGTGCCAGGATGGAAACGCCAGTCCCCATGACCTGCCTGAATGCTTTTAGCGCTGCCATGCCCAAGGGCAGGGAACCAGGCAGAGGCTCACCCTGCTCATGGTACAGTGAGGGATCATGACGGCTCGGCCTGGTACCACCTAGCAGCCATTTCCAGAGGAACGCCGTATTAAAGGGTGCCAGCAGCTGGGGCATCGATACTTCAGGTCTCGCAAAGAGAAGATGGAAGAGGAAATCTCTCATGTCAGACCCGCTGCTGCTGGTGGAAGAGAAGCTTTTGAGCGACCTCTCTGGATCAGGATTTCCCCTGGCCTTGCTCCTCTGGGCAGATGGGTGCTGGGGAAGCTCGGGGCTTAGGCTACTGGTCACCTGGGAATGGCTTTCCCAGACCAGCTTAGGCCACTGGCCTTGCACCAGAAGCATCTCCTCTAAATCAGCAAGCACTGGCAGCTTTGCTGGCACGAAGCCTGGCAGGCCAGGGAGTGATGGTGACAGCAGGCAGGCTGTGGTGCCTAGGGAGCCGTCCTACCAGCCCCGGGAGCAGCGTGAGCAAGCAGAGGGGACGTCTGGGAGGGGAGGTTCCCCGATTAATCCTGTGTGAGCTGGAGTCTTCCTAGGAGCTGTCATAGGCAGGGACCAAGCCACAATAGAGACGGGTACAGCAGAGCCCCCATCTCTCCTCCAGCACTGGGGACGCGCCAGACTTCGCATGGGCCGTATCTTCAGCAGCACTGGTTCTCTGCTGCCCTGCACTCAGCCAGGGGGTAGCCCACACAATACAATTTCCACCAAAACAATGTTTTATTTACAGCAGTCCCCTACAAAGGAACAGACACTGATATCTACGGATCGAGCAGCTATCCACCGGGCCACGCGCCCCAGCCTCTCGCAGCGCCTAGGAGAATGGGAGAGGCCAACAGCCCAGGAGTCAGCAGCCATGGCTACAGATCCAGGAAGCCATGTCAGGGCCCATCACCCAGCGAGGAACACCAGGCTTGACAGACGCCGCGGGGCATTCACATGTACCAATGTGATATTAGCGCCCAGCAGAGGTGCTCAACCTGGGCCCAGTGTGCACATCGGAGAACAAAGCAGCTGGACAAAGGGGCAGTGTTGGCATGGGCTTTGGCTGAATCGATCCCTGCGGCGGCCACGGCAGCGCTCCCTGTCCCCACCCACAGTCACGTGCAGCACTGGTTCTAGGCACACAGGCCTGTGCGCTCACTCCCCCAGCAGCGTGGTGACCTCGTGCACGTGCTCACGCACCACCTGGTCCAGCACAGCGTAGACATCCTTGCAGGCCTTGCTGGCAGCCTCGATGACCTGTTCCAGGTGGTCCTCGTGCAGCCGCGAGTTCATCTCCAGCAGGGCGATCTGGTCCGACTTAGGCAGCAGGGCCAGAGCCACTTGGGGGCCCCCAGCTGCCTCCTCCACGTAGTTGAGGTCAGCCAGGGGCGTGTCCTCGATGAAGCCGGCAGAGCTGGCGCACACATAGTCTCGCATGGGGATGCCTGCGTCTATGGTGGCCAGCGTGGCCGCGTTCACACAAGCACAGTAATTCCCACCGTCTGCCTGCAGGATCTGGGGAGACAGAGCACTCAGCAAAGGGAGCAGAGGAGGCTGCACCTGAGCGACTCTGCATCTGGCCCCACAAAGCTCAGGACTAGACCTTTCATGCCCACAACCCTCCTTAGAAAGCAGCATCACTGGCTTGTGAAACAACATAAGCCCTGGGCAGACGCCCCTTCACCTGGCACTGCTGTCTAGGCAGCCCAGGGAACCAGTGGGGGAGTGAGCAGAACGCACATGGCTGATCCCTTCCGGAATGCTACACAAACAACCTCCCCACACTAGTGCAGGAGCCAGCAAGCGCCCCACACAGGTCACCACCTCCTTCCCCAATGGCTCAGCTGGCTGAAGGCCCAGATGATTCCTCATGTCCCATGGTCACCCCATGGTGAGGCCCACACAGCACTGAGCAAGGCTTGAAACCCCTTCCCCCATACTCCAGGGAGCTACTCCAGGCAACTGGGGTCAGGCACAGCAGAAACCAGGAAGCTGCCAGCTCCGTATGGGGAGCTGGGTAAACCACAGAGCCAGCAGCCCACGGCTACAGGCCCATGGCTCGGGGGGGGGGGGGGGGGTGCGGGTACAGGCCCCTGGCCGGGGGGGGGGGGGGGGGTGCGGGTACAGGCCCCTGGCCGGGGGGGGGGGGTGCGGGTGCAGGCCCCTGGCCGGGGGGGGGGGGGGGTGCGGGTACAGGCCCCTGGCCGGGGGGGGTTCAGGCCCCTGGCCGGGGGGTGGGGGGGGTGCGGGTACAGGCCCCTGGCCGGGGGGTGGGGGGGGTGCGGGTACAGGCCCCTGGCCGGGGGGTTGCGGGTACAGGCCCCTGGCCGGGGGGTTACGGGTACAGGCCCCTGGCCGGGGGGGGTTCAGGCCCCTGGCCGGGGGGGGTTCAGGCCCCTGGCCGGGGGGGGGTTCAGGCCTCTGGCCGGGGGGCGCTAGGTGACCCCTACCTGCACGTAGATGTCGATCTGGGAGCGGGGGTAGAGCCGCGTGAGGATGGCCGCCTCGAAGGTCTGCTTGAGGTGCAGGGTCATCTCGCTGGACTTGCGGTCGCCGTGGGGCCGGCGCTTGCGCTCGCCCGTGCTGAAGGTGGCCATGCTGTACTGGCAGTTCACCAGCGCCCGGTCGTGCAGCGCCTTGCTGCGGGCGCCGCGCATCTGCAACGGCGGGACACGCGGGCTGCAGCGCCGGGCGGGGGGGGGCTCCCGGCCGGACTCGCTCGTCCCGAACACGGGCCAAAGCCCGGCGGGGAGGCGGCTCGCGGGGGGGTCACCCCGCCCCCGCCCCCGCCGGGCAGAGCTGCGGGGCTCCGCAAGGAAGGGGCTGGGGGGAGGGGCCGCTTCCGGCGGGAGGAGCCCGCGAGGGGAGGGCCCGTTTCCGAAGGGGGGGGCCCGCGGGGGGAGGGCCCGTTTCCGAAGGGGGGCCGCTTCCGGCGGGGGGTCGCGGGGGGCAGGGGCCGCTTCCGGCGGGGGGGCCCGCGGGGGGCAGGGGCCGCTTCCGGCGGGGGAGGGGACACGGGGGGAGGGGCCGCTTCCGGCGGGGAGGCCCGGGGGGGGAGGGGCCGCTTCCGGCGGGGGCCCGGCTCACCTCGTGCGGCCCGTACACGACGGCCAGCGCCTTGGTGTTGCCCTGCTCGATGTAGGCGGAGCCGTCGGCCTGCGCGAAGACCCCCATGCGCGCGCGCACCTTGCGCAGCTCCCCGGCCCGGCGCCCGTCCACGCGGTAGCCCTGGTCCGACAGCAGCTCCAGCCCCGCCATGGCCCCGGCCCCGCCCCCTTCCCGGCCTGCCCCGCGCCCGGCCCCGCCCCCTTCCCGGCCTGCCCCGCGCCCGGCCCCGGCTCCGCCCCTTCCCGGCCGGCCCCGCGCCCGGCCCCGCCCCCTTCCCGGCCGGCCCGGCGCCCGGCCCCGCCCCCTTCCCGGCCTGCCCCGCGCCTAGCCCCGCCCCCTTCCCGGCCTGCCCCGCCCCCGGCCCCGCACCGCCCCCTTCCCGGCCTGCCCCGCGCCCGACCCCGCACCGCCCCCTTCCCGGCCTGCCCCGCGCCCGGCCCCGCCCCCTTCCCGGCCTGCACCGCCCCCGGCCCCGCACCGCCCCTTCCCGGCCTGCCCCGCGCCCGCCCCCGCCCCCTTCCCGGCCGGCCCCGCGCCCGTCCCCTTCCCGGCCTGCCCCGCGCCCGCCCCCGCCCCCTTCCCGGCCTGCCCCGCGCCCGGCCCCCGGCCCCGCCCCTTCCCGGCCTGCCCCGCGCCCTGCCCTGCCCCCGGCCCCGCCCCTTCCCGCCCCCCTTCGCGGCTGGCCCCGTCAGGCGGGCGGGCGAGTGTTCCGGTCTGTGCCGCTCCGCCTTCCCACCCGGCCCTGCCTGCTGGTGCCTCAGTTTCCCCGCGCAGGGGGGGGAGGGGCCGGTGCCCCAGTCAGACGGGGGGGGGGTGGCTGCACGGGCAGGTTCAGCCCGAGTGGGCGCTGGCGGGAGCCCCAGCGCGGGAACTCGGACCGGGCTCCTCGCGCAGGGCGGCCCTGCCCCCGCTCAGGGATCAAGCCCTGCCCCGCTCAGGGATCCGGCCCCTGCCCCCGCTCAGGGATCCGGCCCCTGCCCCGCTCAGGGATCCGGCCCCTGCCCCGCTCAGGGATCAGGCCCCTGCCCCCGCTCAGGGATCAGGCCCCTGCCCCGCTCAGGGATCCGGCCCCTGCCCCGCTCAGGGATCAGGCCCCTGCCCCCGCTCAGGGATCAGGCCCCTGCCCCGCTCAGGGATCCGGCCCCTGCCCCCGCTCAGGGATCCGGCCCCTGCCCCGCTCAGGGATCAGGCCCCTGCCCCCGCTCAGGGATCAGGCCCCTGCCCCGCTCAGGGATCCGGCCCCTGCCCCCGCTAAGGGATCAGGCCCCTGCCCCGCTCAGGGATCAGGCCCCTGCCCCCGCTCAGGGATCAGGCCCCTGCCCCCGCTCAGGGATCCGGCCCCTGCCCCCGCTCAGGGATCAGGCCCCGGCCCCGCTCAGGGATCCGGCCCCTGCCCCCGCTCAGGGATCAAGCCCTGCCCCGCTCAGGGATCCGGCCCCTGCCCCCGCTCAGGGATCAGGCCCCGGCCCCGCTCAGGGATCAGGCCCCTGCCCCCGCTCAGGGATCAGGCCCCTGCCCCGCTCAGGGATCCGGCCCCTGCCCCCGCTCAGGGATCAGGCCCCTGCCCCGCTCAGGGATCCGGCCCCTGCCCCCGCTCAGGGATCCGGCCCCTGCCCCGCTCAGGGATCAGGCCCCTGCCCCCGCTCAGGGATCAGGCCCCTGCCCCGCTCAGGGATCCGGCCCCTGCCCCCGCTAAGGGATCAGGCCCCTGCCCCGCTCAGGGATCAGGCCCCTGCCCCCGCTCAGGGATCAGGCCCCTGCCCCCGCTCAGGGATCCGGCCCCTGCCCCCGCTCAGGGATCAGGCCCCGGCCCCGCTCAGGGATCCGGCCCCTGCCCCCGCTCAGGGATCAAGCCCTGCCCCGCTCAGGGATCCGGCCCCTGCCCCCGCTCAGGGATCAGGCCCCGGCCCCGCTCAGGGATCAGGCCCCTGCCCCCGCTCAGGGATCAGGCCCCTGCCCCGCTCAGGGATCCGGCCCCTGCCCCCGCTCAGGGATCAGGCCCCTGCCCCGCTCAGGGATCCGGCCCCTGCCCCCGCTCAGGGATCAGGCCCCGGCCCCGCTCAGGGATCCGGCCCCTGCCCCCGCTCAGGGATCAAGCCCTGCCCCGCTCAGGGATCCGGCCCCTGCCCCCGCTCAGGGATCAGGCCCCGGCCCCGCTCAGGGATCCGGCCCCTGCCCCCGCTCAGGGATCCGGCCCCTGCCCCGCTCAGGGATCAGGCCCCTGCCCCCGCTCAGGGATCAGGCCCCTGCCCCGCTCAGGGATCCGGCCCCTGCCCCCGCTCAGGGATCAGGCCCCTGCCCCGCTCAGGGATCAGGCCCCTGCCCCCGCTCAGGGATCCGGCCCCGGCCCCGCTCAGGGATCCGGCCCCTGCCCCGCTCAGGGATCCGGCCCCTGCCCCCGCTCAGGGATCCGGCCCCTGCCCCCGCTCAGGGATCCGGCCCCGGCCCCGCTCAGGGATCAGGCCCCGGCCCCGCTCAGGGATCCGGCCCCTGCCCCGCTCAGGGATCCGGCCCCTGCCCCCGCTCAGGGATCCGGCCCCTGCCCCGCTCAGGGATCCGGCCCCTGCCCCCGCTCAGGGATCCGGCCCCTGCCCCGCTCAGGGATCAGGCCCCGGCCCCGCTCAGGGATCAGGCCCCGGCCCCGCTCAGGGATCAGGCCCCGGCCCCGCTCAGGGATCCGGCCCCGGCCCCGCTCAGGGATCCGGCCCCGGCCCCGCTCAGGGATCCGGCCCCTGCCCCCGCTCAGGGATCAGGCCCCTGCCCCGCTCAGGGATCAGGCCCCTGCCCCCGCTCAGGGATCAGGCCCCTGCCCCGCTCAGGGATCCGGCCCCGGCCCCGCTCAGGGATCCGGCCCCGGCCCCGCTCAGGGATCCGGCCCCGGCCCCGCTCAGGGATCCGGCCCCTGCCCCCGCTCAGGGATCCGGCCCCTGCCCCCGCTCAGGGATCCGGCCCCTGCCCCCGCTCAGGGATCCGGCCCCTGCCCCGCTCAGGGATCCGGCCCCTGCCCCGCTCAGGGATCCGGCCCCTGCCCCGCTCAGGGATCAGGCCCCGGCCCCGCTCAGGGATCAGGCCCCGGCCCCGCTCAGGGATCCGGCCCCTGCCCCCGCTCAGGGATCCGGCCCCTGCCCCCGCTCAGGGATCAGGCCCCTGCCCCGCTCAGGGATCCGGCCCCTGCCCCGCTCAGGGATCAGGCCCCTGCCCCCGCTCAGGGATCAGGCCCCTGCCCCCGCTCAGGGATCAGGCCCCTGCCCCGCTCAGGGATCCGGCCCCTGCCCCCGCTCAGGGATCAGGCCCCGGCCCCGCTCAGGGATCAGGCCCCTGCCCCCGCTCAGGGATCAGGCCCCGGCCCCGCTCAGGGATCAGGCCCCTGCCCCGCTCAGGGATCAGGCCCCTGCCCCGCTCAGGGATCCGGCCCCGGCCCCGCTCAGGGATCCGGCCCCGGCCCCGCTGCTCTGGCGCAGGAGGCAACAGGAATTCCTTGGGGCAGGAAGCCCGGTGGCTGAAACGGCCCCTGGAGCGTTCTTGCGGACGAGAGCGTCGGCACTGGCACGGATGCTCTTGCACAAAAGCACGTCTCTTGTGCAAAGGCACGTGCCAGCGTAGACACGCTCTTGCACAAGAACTCTTGCATTAAAAGTATTTGTGCAAAATCTTGCCAATGTAGCCGTAGCCTGGCAGCAAAGGGTGGGAGGCGGGTGCTTCAAAGAGCAGCGCCCGGGGTCAGCTGACCCCCGCTCCCCGTAGCATTTCAAAGTGGCAGTGGCGCATGGAGCCGGGGCCAGCTCAGGACTCTGCATCCCCTGCTGGGGACTCTTGTACATTTCAAAGCTGGCACCCCTGGGCAGCCCAGAGTCAACAGGACTCCCACTGGCCATAGGCTGCACACGGATTCCACAGGCCTCTGACATATACAAGAGGTCCCGGGGGTGGAGCCTCCTGTACATTTCAAAGGAGGAATCCGGAAGTTCCTATCAACTAGTCAAGTAGTTAAGGAAATTCCATTGACTACTTGTGACGGACCAGGCCGTGTCTGGGCACCGCTGAGGGCATCCGCTCAGGGCGAATTGCTCAAATTTGGGGCCCTCTATTGCCCCCAGCCTGGAGACCTTCCCAAACCAGTTGCATAGAGCACTTCAGTTGCTTGCCTGGCCAGTCAGAAGCCTCACGAACAAAACCCCTCCAATACCCCAGCAATATCCATGCCCTAGATGGCCCCGCCCTCATTCACAGGTGAGGGGGTTTAGGACCCAATCCCACCTACCCCAAACAAGTTCTGTCCAGTTCCAAGAAACCAGCCGCAGATCCCTGGTCAATTTACATTCTGGGTGCGGCTACACTGGCCACAAGTATTTGCGCAAGAACACTGACTTTGTAATGTATAAAATCAGTGGTTCTTGTGCAAATACTCCGATGCTCCTGCTCAGGGATAAGCCCTCTTGCGTAAGAGGCCAGTGTAGACAGCCACATTAATTTCTTGTGCAAGAAAGCCCGATGGCTAAAATGGCCATCAGAACTTTCTTGCGCAAGAGAGCGTCTACACTAGCACGGATGCTTTTGCGCAAAAGCAAATCTTTTGCGCAAAGGCACATACCAGTGTAGACGCTCTCTTGCGCAAATACTTTTAATGGAAAAACTTTTCCATTAAAGGTATTTGCGCAAACTCATGCCAGTCTAGACACAGCCAGTCTAGAAGCTGAGCCAATCCTTTAGAATCTAAAATCTAAGGCTGCGTCTAGACTGGCATGATTTTGTGCAAAATCTTGCCAGTCTAGATGCACCCTAAAGGTTTATTACTAAGAGAAAGAAAAGCCCGAGAGTGAGGTTGTTAAAGTATCCTACATTCCATGCATCGAATCTCCCAGTTCTCGATGCAGGCTCTAGCAGAGATGTTATAACTGCTGGCTTAAAAGTCCTTGGTGCACATCCTCTGTGCAGACGGGTCCACAGTTCTTTCCAGCTCGTTGATCCCTGCAATGCTGCATCTAGGATGAAGAGTTGAGCATTCTTGGGGTGTGTCCTTGGCCTGTGGAGGGCTATTGTTCCACGGAGACTTGCTCATTAGCAGGTCCCTAGGCTGAGCTGCTTTGCCCATTGCTCAGCCACATACAGAGAAACGTTCGGTATCCACACAAAGTCCATGCTTATAACATCACACACAGACATTATACAATCACATGAATAGCATCTATGGAATCAGTAGAAGATGAGCTTTCATTTGACGCCTCGCATGGCCCCCTTTGTATCACTTTTTGGGGCAAACACCCCCACCCCATGGGTGTACCAGTGACCTGGCCGCTCCCCTCACAATCCAGTAACATGACACTACTCGACTAGTAAATGAACTATTACTTAACATCCTTGATCTAGCTTGAGACAAAACAAGGCTGTTTCCAAGGACCCAAGGTTTCTGGAGCTGAGTTGCCACTTGCTTTCACACCTCGCAGTTGTGATGTTAGTACGAGAACCACACGTACACCAGAATAAGACACACAGAGCCAGCAGACTGACATTAACATTGATCGGTTACATGAGCTGTTTTGTCCAATGCATCCCCGAGTTATGCACATTTGTGTACACAGGACAGTTTCATACAGCATGGGGTGGGGCTTGTATTCGCTCTGTTTGCTTGTTGTGTTGCATGTGACTTCTGCTGTCCCGGAGTAACCCTGTGTGTGTGCCTCGGTTTCCCTGGGCCCTGCATTACTATTTAGATGGGGATGGGGGATTTGGGGTGTGGCCCACTGAGGCAGGATGTGCAGCCCATCACACAGATAATAGGCAGGCTCACTAGCCTGGGCCTGGGAGGGAGGTGCGCCCAAGAGACACCTTTGGCCCAGGAAAGTGGGCAGAGGTGGGGCTGGAGGGACTTAGCTGGGCTGCTGGGGGTGGGGGAGTCTGGCTGGCTTGGGGCAGGATGGGGGGCCGGGGCCCACAGCCCCCCCTCCCCAAGCTGGGTTGTGCTGACGGCTCCTTGTCCGTGTGCGACGAGTGTCTACTCTACTCTGTGTCCCTGGGAACCAGGATCCCTTCTGTTCTCCCTGCCGGCCAAGAGGCCCGTCTGGCTGCAGATGGGGGTGCAGGGCCTGGTGGGTCCCCACTCCTTGGTGACACTGGTGGCAGCGGTGGGATACACTGCACCCCGTGGAGGAAGCATCCAGCAGTAAGTCACTGGGGTGCAGGAGAAAGAAGGGGGCTAGCAAGAGTCAAGTGTGCTGAAGGCCAGTGAGGAATAATCCCAGGAAGCTGGAGGGGCCTACAGTCTACCTCAAGTGTGGTCCTTGAGAAGGGGCATCACCCCAAGGAGGGGCTCCTCCTGCGGACCCTGGGAAGTGGCCCAAGAAGGCGGAGGGGCCTACCGTCTAGCCCCAGGGGTTGTGACCCTCCAAGAGGCTGGCACCCTCAAGGGGTTCTCCCTGGGAATCATGGGGAGCTGTAAGCACCAGCCTGTGAATCTGCAACCCCTTGAGAACAGCAGGAAGATGGCCTGTAACCATCTCCGTCAGAAGGACGTTGTAGATTTACGCAAGGAGAGAGGGCTGCAAATTGGGAAGTTCAGTGAAGCACAACTACTCATCCGGCTGCAAGAGAACAGTCATTCCAGGGAGCTGGATCCTGTCCCGGCTGGGAGCAGCCAGATAGCCCTGGCAGCGTTTCAGAGCCTGAGGAAGGAGAGAGGGCTGAAGGCTGCCAAACACGGCACCCAGCAGGACACACTCAGCCGGCAGCAGTTCATGCTGGCCAGGGTCCCCCTTGGCAGATTGGCGATGGCTGGAGATCGAGCTGCGGCTAAAGGAATCGGAGGATCAGGGGAGACAGGGGCAGCATGAGCAGGCCAAGGCGGAGCTGAGAAGCTGAGAGGCCCTGGCTGCGGTGAGTGGGGAAGGGCCCAGGGGGTCCAGGACTGCATGGAACTTTGAGAAGTTCCTGTTCTCCCAGGGTAAGGAGGGGGGGGGACGTAGCTGCACCAGGTCCCCCAGCTGACGACTCCGGCAGCTCACCCCTTTACTAGATCAGAAGGCTGCAGGGGTGCTCAGCCAGCCGGAGGGGCTGCAGCAGGGGTACTAAAACGGGTCAGACAGGCTCTGCTGCACAAGTTCGGGCTGAACCCGAGAGGTACCGGAGACGTTCCGGAGTGCGCAGTGGGGCCCTGAGGAGACCTGCGTGGAGCGAGGCTCCCGGACGGCGCGATTCGTCCGCACGTGGGTGTTTGGGGTGGGGCCCAGGCCACAGAGGACCTGGTTAAGCTGATGGTCCTGGAGCAGCTCTGGGAAATGTGGCTAAAGGGCAGGAAGCCAGAGGACCAGCATAGCGCAGGCCAGCCGCCTGATGAGGTCACACACAGCTGGTCCAGGTGTGCAGGGAAATCCCGGATCCGGCTGTGCAGTGGGGGGAGGTGCCCATTGTAGGTCCCCAGAAGGGAGGATCCAGCAACCTCCCCTTAAAGGGACAGTCAGTACCTGGGCGGACCAGCCAGCTGAAGGGGACCTGCCCGGCCACCGTTTGCGGGCAAAGGGGCCACAAGAGGGCTCAGGTCACAAACTTCAGCACAGGCCTCCCAGGGTTAACTGGGTGGGGCAGGCTGCCCTCAGCTCAGGAAGAGGAAAGTCCCTCAAGCCAGCTCCTTTGGGGGGTGGGGAGGGGCAGGGCAGAGCGAGAGCCTCGTGCCCCTGCAGGTGGGTGGCAGGGCGGTGACGGGCCACTGGGACACGGGGGCGGAGGTGACGCTGGCCCGGCCCGAGGTCGTACCCCAGACCGCATGGTGCCCAGCGCCCAGCTGACCCTGAGGGGCATGGATGGGAGCCCGTTCAAGGTGCCCGTGGCCCGAATGCATCTGAAATGGGGGGCTAAGGAGGGCCCCAAGGAAGTGAGGGTGCACCGGCACTTGCCTACTGGGGTTCTGATGGGGGGTGAGCTAGAGGATTGGCCAGAAGGACCCCACAGGGCCCTCCCGTAGCCAGAGCCAGTGAGGGGCCCTCAGCCCTGACCCTGGGGAGGGTATCACAAGAGGGCGCTATGATCCAGCTGATCAAGCCATATCACAATACGCATTTGGTTCAGCATTCACAGAACAAAAGGAAAAACTATGTAGCACTTTAAAGACTAACGGGATGGTTTAATAGGTGATGAGAGTTTGTGGGCCAGACCTCAGATCATATTCTGGAAGAGAATTGGCAGGACCATATATACCAAAGGAATACAATGAAAAAAGTGAACACATCATTAAACTGACAAATCAGATTTAGTACAGAAGGTGGGGTGAGGGAGAGGGAGTCAATGAATGGCTAATCAGGGGTGATAAGTGGGAAGCTGTCTTTATAATGTGTAAGGTAATTAGCATCTTTGTTAAGACCCATTCCTAAAGTGTCAAATTTAAGCATGAATGAAAGTTCTCAAGTTTCCCTCTGTAATCTGGTGTTAAAGTCTCTTTGAAGTAAGATGCATGAAGTAAGGTTGTTAAGACTATGTCCTGGTAGGTTGAAATAAAAACCAACTGGTTTCTCCTTGTGAAGAAGTTTGATGTCTGATCTGTGGGCATTAATTCTTTGGCAAAGTGTCTGAGAAGTCTGTCCAATGTACATTGCAGAAGGACACTGTTGGCACATGATGGCATAAATTATATTTCTGGATGAACAGGAATCTTAAACAAATCTCAATCAAACCTTTAACAAGTTTTATTGCAAGCAATTCAGGAGCAGTTTTAAAAGCACTATATGTATATGTATATTTAGTACTAAGCAATTAAAACAGCATTAAAAGGCATTATAAAGCATCATAAGTATGAAAAGGCATTAAAAGCAATATTTAAATGGAATAATTAACCAGCTACATCTAATCTGTAACCCAATTTAGCAGCCTAATTCTTAATTCAATTTAACACACACACACACGCACACACACACACACACGCACACGCACACGCACACACGCACACACACACATGCACACACTCACTCACTCTCTGGGGCTGGCCAGCCCCCAGGTAATGTTGATTAATTTGGTTGAGGCGAAAGTCCGACATGCACGTCACTCCAATACTCCGAATCAATGGACTCCCACTCGTGGGGCAAAATGGTGTAGTATATACCCCTCGGCAGGGGCCAGTCTGGTGGGACGCCATCCACTGGATGCACACAGTCCAGGTGGGGTGATGTCCGTTAGTGACACCCCCTTCTTCTTACTGGCGTGTCCCCGACTGACCCAGAAACACCCTGTCTTTGCACCACCCAATGCTGCTTGCCTACCACGAGTCTGTCCTTGGCTAGATTCCTCCCTTGTTACTTGTTCTTACCTGGCAGTGCCGGGAACGCTGCCTCGGCCGCACACACCGGTTATTTCACACAGCCCTTTTTCTTCAAGTTGTAAACACGTTCACAATCCTCTGGGGCTCTTGCCTGGACCTCAGCATGGCCTCCCTTCAGCTCGCTTAGGGTACATCTAGACTACATGCCTCCGTCGACGGAGCCATGTAGATTAGCCAGATCGGCAGAGGGAAATGAAGCCGCGATTAAAATAATCGCGGCTTCATTTAAATTTAAATGGCTGCCCCGCTCTGCCGATCAGCTGTTTGGTTTCACGAGGCATACCTGTGCCGATCAAGAAAGGCTTCTTTGTCGACGCGGCGTGTCCAGACTGCCCCGATCTGCCGACAAACAGCTGATCGGCAGAGCGGGGCAGCCATTTAAATTTAAATGAAGCCGCGATTATTTTAATCGCGGCTTCATTTCCCTCTGCCGATCTGTCTAATCTACATGCCTCCATCGACGGAGGCATGTAGTCTAGATACACCCTTACTGTTGTTTCACTCATGTGACCATTCACACTGCCCGTGATTCGTGACAAGGGCACCCTGCAGGAGACACCAGGCCCTAACTCAGCAGACAAGAGGCTTCAGGGGGCCGAGCTCAACAGGGCTGGGACCCCAGACACAGGCAGTGGGGGGACAGGTCCCCGTCCCTGCCTCAGTGGCTGAATTCCAGGCTAAGGTGCAGGCAGACCCCTCCTTGGAGAAGCTGAGGGACCAGGCTGGCCTTGGTGCAGCTCAGTCCCTGGGGGGAGGCTGCCAGGAGAGGTTCCCAGATTCCTGTACCGGGAATGGCTCCCCCCAGGGAAAGTGGAGTCATGGGGGGTCCAGTTCCCCAAAAGTGTTGCCACAGGCTGCTGTACCCGGCCCATGACGTCCCACTCCTGGCTCTGCCCTCTATCAAGGTAAGCACTGTAGCAGGCGCCCTGCTGGCCATTTTCAGCAGGGTGGGGTTCCCCCAGAAGGTCCTCACGGACCAACTTCATGTCGGCCCTGTAGAAACCATTTCCGATTTAGCTGGAAGCCGTTCTGTATAACAAGCCATTTCAGTTTCTTGTGTCTGCGCGTTCGCTAGAGGGAGGGGACGGGCCTTTGCCGAGGTGGGAGAGGCCAGAGGGAGGCGCTGCTGGGATGTGTTAATGAATTATTTTGGGCTGAAGCTCGAACTCCCTCTAACCTGTCTCTTTCCCTGCTGATAATAATTCCTCTCTGAAGTTTGCTTTGGTTTCTTGCCCTGACGTCAGACTTGTTTGGTTAAAATACTAGGACTGATTGTATTAGCAGCCTCACTGGGCCCGGCTCTGCTGGGGCCACGTTTGGCTCACTTGGCTTCTATTGGCCAATAAAACTGTCTGTTTAGCTGCGTAATCTGAGTGAGGCTTTTGCTTCGCAGCCCTGCTCCAGTGCTTGTGGCACAAGTGTGGGATCCGCTCGCCTGTTCCCATGGGCTGGTGGGGAGGTTCCATGGGACACTAAGGCAGATACTAAAGACCTTTATGCACCAGCACCCGCAGGACTAGAACGAGAACCTGCCCCAGCGGCTGTTTGCACACAGGGAGGTGCCCCAAAGGTCCACCAGGTTCTCCCCATTTGAGCCAGGAGCTGGAGGGGGTGGACCCCCGGGCTTGCTGAGAGATGACTGGGAGGGGGAGGCCTCCCTGGATGGAGAACCGGGTGGAGGATACCCTGGCTTTCCGGGAAAGGCTTGTTGAGCCCATGGACCTGGCCAGAGAGAGCCTGGGCAGGGCCCACGGGAAAGCAGAAGGTCTGGTACGACTGCAACGCACTTGGCTGACCGGGGACACTGGTCGTCCCAGGTCTGGCTGAAGACACAAATATCATCGATGTACGCCAGGGCGAAGCTCCCATCCCCCGCAGCAGCTGGGCCACTAGGTGCTGGAAGGAGGCCGCCGCCCCCTGGAGGCCGAAGGGCAGGACCAGCGCAGGGAATAATTCTGGACACTCTGGATGCAGGTGAAAACAAGTCAGAGGATTTATTACACACCCAGCGCTGGTGGAGCACCAACCAAGGGTTAGCCTGGTGAGCACTAGTTAATCAAAACATTACAGTAGATTTTATAGGCGGCAGATGGACGGAGGAGAAGCAATTTGATAGGGTCTGGCGGCAAGACGAAAAGGACGTAAGCCAATAAACTATGAAGGTTACATAGCATCTCCGCCCATCCCCAATTAAACAGCTTATCAATAATACAGGCAGTGATTCCTAACAAGCAGGGCTCGACAAATAATGCAATCTGCTTGCCCATGGCGAGTAGATTGCAACCTGGAAGAGCCGGGTTCGGGTGATCTGCGCACGCGCAGAACGCCGGACAGCGCGGCTGGCAAGCGGGGCTTGCCGTGGTTTGGCGAGCACTGCTTATCGGTGTGAGGCCCTCTCAGAATGTGTCTGCCAGGGCAACCAGAGTCATGTTAGCTGCCTGTGCTGTGTGTTCCCAGGCCTGTCTCAAATTTAGAGGAACCAGGAACCCGTCTGTGCTCCCTGCCGGCCGAGAGGGGCGGATGGGGGTGCAGGGCCCGGTGGCGCCCACCCTTCGGTGACAGGGGAAACCCTCAAACCATGGGCCCCCAACTGGTCTAGAACCCCCTCAGTCCGAGGCACAGGCGGGCATCAGGCACGGAGATGGCCGTGAGCTTCCAAGAGTCCACCCCATCCATCAGCACCGCGGGAGAGGCCTGGGAGGGGCCTGTGTGGCTGGGTCACCCCTAAAGTGGCATGTCCCTGACCTCTCTCTCCAGGGTCTGGGCGACTTTCCCGGCGACTGCCCAGGGAGCACCGCACAGGAGGGCTCCCTCCTCCGCTCAGGTGTGCCAGACCCCACACCCCCCCCAAGTCCCAGAGCTGGTGGACCTGAAACTGGACTCCTGGGGAACCCCGTTGCCCTGAGAATGGCCCACGGTGCCGCTGTGAGGGAGCACGGAGTCCCCCCCGGGTCACCCCGCCACAAAGTACCTCTTCCCGGGCTGGGCTGCTTTGCCAGGTACAGCCTCTCGTTCCCCCCACCCACAGCCAGTCCCGGCCAGTCATCCCCCTCCTCCCCCCTGCAGCCAGCCCCGACCTCTACCCCCCCCGCCACCCGCAGCCAGCCCGTACCTCTACCCCCCCGCAGCAAGCCCAGACCTCTACCCCCCCGCCACCCGCAGCCAGCCCGTACCTCTACCCCCCCCGCAGCCAGCCCCGACCTCTACCCCCCCGCAGCCAGCCCCGACCTCTACCCCCCCGCTACCCGCAGCCAGCCCCGACCTCTACCCCCCCCGCTACCCGCAGCCAGCCCCGACCTCTACCCCCCCGCCACCCGCAGCCAGCCCGTACCTCTACCCCCCCCGCAGCCAGCCCCGACCTCTACCCCCCCGCAGCCAGCCCCGACCTCTACCCCCCCACAGCCAGCCCCGACCTCTACCCTCCCCGCCACCCGCAGCCAGCCCATACCTCTACCCCCCCGCAGCCAGTCCCGACCTCTACCCCCCCGCAGCCAGCCCCGACCTCTACCCCCCCGCAGCCAGCCGCAGCCAGCCCTGACCTCGACCCCCCCCGCCACCTGCAGCCAGCCCGTACCTCTACCCCCCCGCAGCCAGCCCCGACCTCTACCCCCCCACAGCCAGCCCCAACCTCTACCCTCCCCGCCACCCGCAGCCAGCCCATACCTCTACCCCCCCGCAGCCAGCCCCGACCTCTACCCCCCCGCAGCCAGCCCCGACCTCTACCCCCCCGCAGCCAGCCGCAGCCAGCCCTGACCTCGACCCCCCCCGCCACCTGCAGCCAGCCCGTACCTTTACCCCCCCGCAGCCAGCCCCGACCTCTACCCCCCCGCAGCCAGCCCCGACCTCTACCCCCCCCGCTACCCGCAGCCAGCCCCGACCTCTACCCCCCCGCCACCCACAGCCAGCCCGTACCTCTACCCCCCCGCAGCCAGCCCCGACCTCTACCCCTCCGCCACCCGCAGCCAGCCCGTACCTCTACCCCCCCGCAGCCAGCCCCGACCTCTACCCCCCCCGCAGCCAGCCCCGACTTCTACCCCCCCGCCACCCGCAGCCAGCCCCGACCTCTACCCCCCCCGCAACCCGCAGCCAGCCCGTACCTCTACCCCCCCGCAGCCAGCCCCGACCTCTACCCCCCCCGCAACCCGCAGCCAGCCCGTACCTCTACCCCCCCCGCAGCCAGCCCCGACCTCTACCCCCCCTGCAGCCAGCCCCGACCTCTACCCGCCGCCACCCGCAGCCAGCCCCGACCGCTACCCCCCTGCAGCCAGCCCCGACCTATACCCCCCCCGCCACCCGCAGCCAGCCCCGACCTCTACCCCCCCGCCACCCGCAGCCAGCCCCGACCTCTACCCCCCCGCCACCGGCAGCCAGCCCGTACCTCTACCCCCCCCCGCAGCCAGCCCCGACCTCTACCCCCCCCGCAGCCAGCCCCGACCACTACCCCCCCGCCACCCGCAGCCAGCCCCTACCTCTACCCCCCCCGCAGCCAGTCCCGACCTCTACCCCCCCGCAGCCAGCCCCAACCTTTACCCCCCCACAGCCAGCCCTGACCTCTACCCCCCCGCCACCCGCAGCCAGCCCGTACCTCTACCCCCCCGCAGCCAGCCCCGACCTCTACCCCCCTGCAGCCAGCCCCAACCTCTACCCCCCCCGCCACCCGCAGCCAGCCCCGACCTCTACCCCCCCGCCACCCGCAGCCAGCCCCGACCTCTACCCCCCCGCAACCGGCCCCGACCTCTACCCCCCCGCCACCCGCAGCCAGCCCCGACCTCTACCCCCCCCTGCAGCCAGCCCCGACCTCTACCCCCCCCCGCAGCCAGCCCCGACCTCTACCCCCCCCTGCAGCCAGCCCCGACCTCTACCCCCCCCGCAGCCAGCCCCGACCTCTACCCCCCCGCCACCCGCAGCCAGCCCCAACCTCTACCCCCCCTGCAGCCAGCCCCGACCACTACCCCCCCGCCACCCGCAGCCAGCCCCTACCTCTACCCCCCCGCAGCCAGCCCCAACCTCTACCCCCCCACAGCCAGCCCCTACCTCTACCCCCCCCACAGCTAGCCCCAACCTCTACCCCCCAGCCACCTGCAGCCAACCCGTACCTCTACCCCCCCGCAGCCAGCCCCAACCTCTACCCCCCCGCCACCCGCAGCCAGTCCCTACCTCTACCCCCCCCGCAGCCAGCCCCGACCTCTACCCCCCCGCCACCTGCAGCCAGCCCCGACGTCTACCCCCTCCGCAGCCAGCCCCGACCTCTACCCCCCCACAGCCAGCCGCGACCTCTATCCCCCCGCAGCCAGCCGCGACCTCTACCCCCCCGCCACCTGCAGCCAGCCCCGACCTCTACCCCCCCACCTCCCACCCCCCGCCACCCATCGCCACATGCATCCAGCCCCTGCCCCTAGCTACCCCCTGCCACCCGGGCCCACCCTCGTACACTAATGCGAGAAGCCTGGGCAACAAGCAGGAAGAACTGGAGGCCCTGGCCCAGACCAAGAAATATGATTTAATTGGGATAACAGAGACTTGGTGGGATGACTCGCATGACTGGAGCGCTGTCATGGAAGGGTATAGATTGTTCAGGAAGAATAGGCAGGGGAGAAAAGGAGGAGGAGTTGCACTGTATGTAAGAGAGCACTACGATTGCTCTGAACTCCAGTATAAAGAGGGAGAAAAACCTGTTGAGAGTCTATGGGTCAGGTTTAAAGGAGCAAACAACAGCAGTGATGTTGTGGTTGGTGTCTGCTACAGGCCACCGAATCAGGTGGATGAGGTAGATGAGGCTTTCTTCGGACAACTGAGAGAAGCTTCCAGATCACAGGCCCTGGTTCTAATGGGGGACTTTAATCACCCTGACATCTGTTGGGAAACCAATACGGCAGTACACAGGCAATCCAGGAAGTTTTTGGAGAATGTTGGGGATAACTTCTTGGTACAAGTGCTGAAGGATCCGACCAGGGGACGTGCGCAGCTTGACCTTCTGCTCACAAACAGGGAGGAACTAATAGGGGAAGTGGAGGTGAGTGACAACCTGGGAAGCAGTGATCGTGAGATGGTAGATTTCAGGATCCTGACCAAAGGAAGGAAAGAGAGTAGTAAAATACACACCTTGGACTTCGAAAAAGCAGATTTTGACTCCCTCAGGGTGTGTCTAGACTACATGCCTCCTTCGACGGAGGCATGTAGATTAGCCAGATCGGAAGAGGGAAATGAAGCCGCGATTAAAATAATCGCGGCTTCATTTAAATTTAAATGGCTGCCCCGATCTGCCGATCAGCTGTTTGTCGGCAGATCGGGGGAGTCTGGACGCGATGCCCCGACAAAGAAGCCTTTCTTCATCGACACAGGTAAGCCTGGTTTCATGAGGCTTACCTGTGTCGATGAAGAAAGGCTTCTTTGTCGGGGCATCGCGTCCAGACTCCCCCGATCTGCCGACAAACAGCTGATCGGCAGATCGGGGCAGCCATTTAAATTTAAATGAAGCCGCGATTATTTTAATCGCGGCTTCATTTCCCTCTTCCGATCTGGCTAATCTACATGCCTCCGTCGAAGGAGGCATGTAGTCTAGACACACCCAAAGAGTGGAAACGTGGACAAATGACCAGGGAGGAGTTTAAAGGTCTAGCTCGAGAATGCCGGGGGGTTATCAGGAAGGCGAAAGCGCAAATGGAATTGCGACTGGCTAAGGATGTAAAGGATAACAAGAAAGGTTTCTACAGGCTGTGACGGCGCGTTGGGGGTTCCCCGTCTCCTGCACCCCGAAATGGCACAAACAGACTGCACCAGCCAGTGGAATTGAGGGTGGTTTATTGCTCCTCCAGCACAGCGCAGCACAGATGTAATCTGGTTACAGGAACTGGGCTAGGATGCCTCAGGCCCCCTTGAGATGGGGGAGACTGGGCCCCTAAACTCCAGCCCCTTCCCCTAGGCTCTCCTCCATGCCCTCCGACAGCCAGCAACCAACTCCCTCACTTCCAGCCCTGCCCCCCAGCCAAGGCAGCATTCCACCTTCCTTTGTTCCTCTCCATGGGGGGTGTCTGGCCACTGGTTTGCATAGTGACTCATCCTGTTTTGCTGGGTCGTGGTACCCACGGCAGCCAGTGGGGGTTCCCCCAGAGCCAGCAGCATAGAAACCAGCCAGGTACCCCCACTACGTCACAGTTCTCCCCCCTCCGAGAGCGAACTGAGCAGGGTCACTCCGCTCGTGACCTAGGGAAGTTCGGGTCCTCTGCGTGGGAACCCGCCCCGGGGACATGGGTGCTCCCCTTGACTCAGGCCGGCCATGGCAAGGCCCCACATGAGTTGGTTTCCTCCGTCCACTCGCCGCCCCGCTCCAGGGCGACTGGCACAGGCCTGTCCTCGGGGGTCACACCCACCCTTCCACTGGCCTTGATCTCTGGCCAGGGTCTCTCGGGCTGGGGCCATGAGCCCAGCGAGCCTTCTCTGGACAGCCAGGGCGGCTTCCACCCCCGATGCTCCATCCAGGGAGGACTTCCCCTCCCATAACTCTCTCAGCAAGCCCAGAGGGTCTATCTGGGGTAGAGACCCCCAAGCCGCTTTCCTCCTGTCTTGGGCCTTCCCGCCCCTCTGGCAGGAGTCACAGGACCGGCAGTACCGCTGCACGGCTGTAAAGATTCCCGGCCAATAGAAGTGCTGGAGCAGCTTCAGCCGGGTGCTCCGGATCCCCCGGTGGCCCCCAACGGGGGAATCGTGGGCCAAATACAGCAGCTTGAGGCGATACTTTCGGGGGACGACCAGCTGCCGCTCTACCCTCCATGCCCTCGCCTTCCTGGGGGGGAGCCACTCACGGAACAGGAGCCCACGCTCCCGCAGGAATCTCTCCTGGCCACCTCTCCCCCGGGGCTGAGCTGCACGGAGGCCAGCCTGGTCCCTCAGCCTCTGCAAGGAGGGGTCTGCCTGCACCTCAGCCTGGAATTCAGCTGCTGAGGCAGGGATCGGGACCTGTCCCCCACCTCTGCCTAGGTCCGGAGTCCCAGCCTGGCTGGACCCCGTGTCCACTGGGATGGGACCCTGAGGATGCTGCCAGGAGTCCTTCCCTGGACCCACGTTGTCAGCCCCCCGCTGGCTCTGGCTCCGGGTAGTGACTAGAGCCCGCTGGGATTCATGGGGCCACTCCTCTAGGTCATTCCCCATCAGCACCTCGGTGGGCAAGTGCGGGTGCACCCCCACTTCCTTGAGGCCTTCCTTCGCCCCCCATTTCAGATGCACCCGGGCTACAGGCACCTTAAACGGGGACCCATCTATGCCCTTCAGGGTCAGCTGCGCGTGGGGTAGTATCCGCTCCGGGGCCACTATGTCGGATCGGGCCAGAGTCACCTCCGCCCCCGTGTCCCAGAAGCCCGTCACCTTCCTACCATCCACCTCCAGGGGTATGAGGCACTCGCTCCGCAGGGGCCGTCCTGCCCCCACCCGGTACACGGAGAAATCCGCCTCCTGAGAATCAGACCTCCCAGGGGAGGTGCACTGAGCATCCTTCCCCTCTCTCTGAGCTGAGGTTTGCCTGCCAGCCCCTGCCTCTGGGGCAGCCTGCCCTTCCTCCCGCCCCAGCCAGTTAACCCTGGAAAGTCCCCGGTCCTGGGACCTGGTGCACTGAGCCCTCTTGTGGCCTTTTTGCCCACAGCGATGGCAAGTTAGGCTTTGGGCTGTCTCTGTCCAGGCCCTGGCTGGTTCTCTGGGGCGCAGACGACCTGTTCCTTGGTCTCGCCCCGTAGTTGACTCCCTCCGTCGCTCAGCCGAGATCCGATCTCTGCGCGGTTCCCTCTCTCTCCGGGACTCCCGTTCACACCCGGACCGGCTCTCCGTGAACTCATCCGCCAGTCTCCCGGCCTCCTGGGGGTTCTCTGGTCTCCGGTCCTTGAGCCACAGCCTCAGTTTGGGTGGGCACGCTTCATAGAACTGCTCCATCATGACCAGCTTGAGCAGCTCCTCTGCGGTCTGGGCTCCGACTCCAGACACCCACTTGCGGCAGTATTGCGCCAGGCGGGAGGCCAGATCCACATAGGTCTCCCGTGGCCCTTTCTGTACCCCCCGGAACTTCTTCCTGTACATCTCGGGGGTCAGCCCGAACTTGTGCAGCAGGGCCTCCTTGACTCGGTTGTAATCCCCTGGCTGTAGGTCCTCCAGCTGACTGAGCACTCCGGCCGCCTCCTGGTTCAGTGCGGGGATGAGCTCCTGCAGCCAGTCAGCTGGGGGAACCCGTTGCAGTCCACAGGCCCTCTCAAAGGAGCTGAGGAACCCGTCTATGTCGCCCACGTCCTTCAATTGGGCCACCACGAGCCTCTCCAAGCGTCTGGCAGTCCTGGGACCCTGGGGCCCATCTGCACTTGGCGCAGCCGGTGCCCCGCCGGTTCTCCGCTCTGCCATGGCCAGCTCATGCTGCCGCTGCCTCTCTCGATCCTGGCGGTCCTTCTCTCGGTCCTCTACTTCCAATTCCCTGATCCGCAGCTGGATCTCCAGGCGCCGCAGCTCCGCTGGGCTGTCCCCTGCCCTAGATGGGCTACGGCTTGCAGGCCTCCCGGGAGACGCTGTCTCATCTCTCCGTTGGGTTCCAGCGCTCCTCCCCCTCTCTGAGCCTGACACACTCTCAGGGGGGGTCTGGCTGCTTCCCCTGGGGACAAGATCCTGGCCCTGTGGCTGGTCATTCTCTTCCAGCTGGGCAATCAGCTGGGCCTTGGTTGCTTTCTGCACAGGCAAGCCCCTCTCTCTGCACAGCCCCACCAGCTCTGCCTTCAAGAGTCGGGCGTAGGCCATCTGCCCGCTGGGCCCCTCGGTGCAGACTCACCAGTCTAGTGCTGCAGCGCCCCACGATTCCCAGGAACCGCTTCGCTCTGTCTCCAGCACGCCTGGCTCCAGGGCTCTTGCTTCTACTGCGCCTTGTCGCTTGCCGCTGGGAGCTTCATCCACGGGGTGCAGTGCATCCCACCCCTGACACCAGTGTGACGGCGCGTTGGGGGTTCCCCGTCTCCTGCACCCCGAAATGGCACAAACAGACTGCACCAGCCAGTGGAATTGAGGGTGGTTTATTGCTCCTCCAGCACAGCGCAGCACAGATGTAATCTGGTTACAGGAACTGGGCTAGGATGCCTCAGGCCCCCTTGAGATGGGGGAGACTGGGCCCCTAAACTCCAGCCCCTTCCCCTAGGCTCTCCTCCATGCCCTCCGACAGCCAGCAACCAACTCCCTCACTTCCAGCCCTGCCCCCCAGCCAAGGCAGCATTCCACCTTCCTTTGTTCCTCTCCATGGGGGGTGTCTGGCCACTGGTTTGCATAGTGACTCATCCTGTTTTGCTGGGTCGTGGTACCCACGGCAGCCAGTGGGGGTTCCCCCAGAGCCAGCAGCATAGAAACCAGCCAGGTACCCCCACTACGTCACACAGGCATGTCAACAAGAAGAAGGTGATCAGAGAGGGTGTGCGGCCCCTAATGGATGAAGGAGGTAACCTAGTGACAGATGATGTGGGGAAAGCTGAAGTACTCAATGCTTTCTTTGCCTCTGTATTCACGGACAAGGTCGGCTCCTGGACTTCTGTGCTAAGCGACGCAAGATGGGAAGAAGATGGACAGCCCTTGGTGGGTAAAGAACAGGTTAGGAACTATTTAGAAAAACTAAACGTACACAAATCCATGGGTCCAGACTTAATGCACCCAAGGGTACTGAAGGAGTTGGCAAATGTCATTGAGGAGCCTTTGGCCATTATCTTTGAAAAGTCGTGGAGATAGGGAGAAATCCCGGATGACTGGAAAAAGGCAAATGTAGTGCCCATCTTCAAAAAAGGGAAGAAGGACGATCCAGGGAACTATAGGCCGGTCAGTCTTACCTCAGTTCCTGGAAAAATCATGGAAGGGATCCTAAAGGAATCCATTTTGAGACACTTGAATGAGAGGAAAGTGATCAGGAATAGTCAGCATGGATTCACAAAGAGCAAGTCGTACCTGACCAATCTGATTAGCTTCTATGATGAGGTAACTGGCTCAGTGGACATGGGGAAGTCAGTGGATGTGATAGACCTTGACTTTAGCAAGGCTTTTGATACGGTCTCCCACAATATTCTTGCCAGCAAGTTAAGGGAATGTGGACTGGATAAATGGATGGTAAGATGGATAGAAAGAGGCTAGAAGGCCGGGCCCAGCGGGTAGTGATCAATGGCTCGATGTCAGGATGGTGGTCGGTTTCTAGTGGAGTGCCCCAAGGTTCGGTTCTAGGACCGGTTTTGTTCAATATCTTTATTAATGACCTGGCTGAGGGGATGGATTGCACCCTCAGCAAGTTTGCAGATGACACTAAGCTGGGGGGAGAGGTAGATACGCTTAAGGGCAGAGATAGGGTCCAGAGTGACTTAGACAAATTGGAGGATTGGGCCACTAGAAATCTCATGAGATTCAACAAAGACAAGTGCAGAGTCCTGCACTTGGGACGGAAGAATCCCAAGCATAGTTACAGGCTGGGGACCAACCAGTTAAGTAGTAGTTCTGCAGAAAAGGACCTGGGGGTTACAGTGGATGAGAAGCTAGATATGAGTCAACCGTGTGCCCCTGTAGCCAAGAAGGCTAATGGCATATTGGGATGCATTCAGAGGAGCATTGCCAGCAGATCCAGAGAAGTGATTATTCCCCTTTATTCAGCTTTGGTGAGGCCACATCTGGAGTATTGTGTCCAGTTCTGGGCCCCCCACTACAAAAAGGATGCGGACGCATTGGAGAGGGTCCAGCGGAGGGCAACCAAAATGATTAGGGGGCTGGAGCACATGACCTGTGAGGAGAGGCTGAGGGACTTGGGTCTGTTTAGTCTGCAGAAGAGAAGAGTGAGGGGGGATTTGATGCAGCCTTCAACTTCCTGAAGGGAGGTTCCAAAGAGGCTGGCGAGAGGCTGTTCTCAGTAGTGACAGATGGCAGAACAAGGAGCAATGGTCTCAAGTTGTGGTGGGAGAGGTCCAGGTTGGATATTAGGAAAAAACTATTTCCCTAGGAGGGTAGTGAAGCATTGGAATGGGTTCCCTAGGGAAGTAGTGGAGTCTCCATCCCTAGGGGTGTTTAAGTCCTGGCTTGACAAAGCCCTGGCCGGGTTGATTTAGTTGGGATTGGTCCTGCCTAGAGCAGGGGGCTGGACCTGACGACTCCTGAGGTCTCTTCCAGTTCTATGGTTCTATGAAAAGGGGATGGTTGGATGAAATAACATGATCTTGGTAACTAATTGACCATTCATTATAGGGAACTGTCTGGGTGTCTGGCTGGTGAGTCTTGCCCACATGCTCAGGGTTTAGCTGATCGCCATATTTGGGGTCGGGAAGGAATTTTCCTCCAGGTAGATTGGCAGAGGCCCTGGAGGTTTTTCGCCTTCCTCTGTAGCATGGGCGCAGATCACAGCTGGAGGACTCTCTGCATGTTGGATAGTGATAGAAATGTAGCCGTGTTAGTCTGGGGTAGTTGAAGCAAAATGCAGGACAATGTAGTCTGGCCCACGAAAGCTCATCATCTAATAAACCATCTTGTTAGTCTTTAAAGTGCTACATTGTCCTGCATTTTGCTTCTGCATGTTGGGGCCTTCAAAGTATTTGAAGGCTTCAATATCTGAGACATAGGTGAGAGGGTTATTCTAAGAGGGGTGGGCGAGATTCTGTGGCCTGCGCTGTGCAGGGGGTCAGACTAGATGATCATAATGGTCCCTTCTGACCTTAGAGTCTATGAGTCTATGAGTCTATGAGCCCCTACCCGCCCCCCCAGCACCACAGCCAGCCCCGACCTCTACCCCCCCCGCCACCCGCACCCGGCCCCTACCCGCCCCCCCGCAGCAAGTCCCAGCCTCTCGTTCCCCATCCACAGCCAGTCCCGGCCTGTCATCCCCCTTCCCCACCCGCAGCCAGCCCCGACCTCTACCCCCCCCGCCCTTCCCCCTACGCCGGCCTGGGCCCCTTTCCCCCTACGCTGGCCCGGGCCCCTTTCCCCCTACGCCGGCCCGGCCCCTTTCCCCCTACGCCGGCCCAGACCCCTCTCCCCCTACGCCGGCCCGGGCCCCTTTCCCCCTACGCTGGCCCGGGCCCCTTTCCCCCTACGCCGGCCCAGGCCCCTCTCCCCCTACGCCGGCCCGGGCCCCTTTCCCCCTACGCCGGCCCGGGCCCCTTTCCCCCTACGCCGGCCCGGGCCCCTTTCCCCCTACGCCGGCCCGGGCCCCTTTCCCCTACGCCGGCCCGGGCCCCTTTCCCCCTACGCCGGCCCGGGCCCCTTTCCCCCTACGCCGGCCTGGCCCCTTTCCCCCTACGCTGGCCTGGCCCCTTTCCCCTCACGCCGGCCCGGGCCCCTTTCCCCCTACGCCTGCCCGGGCCCCTTTCCCCCTACGCCGGCCCGGGCCCCTTTCCCCTACGCCGGCCCGGGCCCCTTTCCCCCTACGCCGGCCCGGGCCCCTTTCCCCTACGCCGGCCCGGGCCCCTCTCCCCCTACGCCGGCCGGGCCCCTTTCCCCTCACGCCGGCCCGGCCCCTTTCCCCCTACGCCAGCCCGGGCCCCTTTCCCCTACGCCGGCCGGGCCCCTTTCCCCCTGCGCCGGCCCGGGCCCCTTTCCCCCTACACCGGCCCGGGCCCCTTTCCCCCTACGCCGGCCCGGGCCCCTTTCCCCTACGCCGGCCCGGGCCCCTTTCCCCCTGCGCCGGCCCGGGCCCCTTTCCCCCTACACCGGCCCGGGCCCCTTTCCCCCTGCGCCGGCCTGGCCCCTTTCCCCTCACGCCGGCCCGGGCCCCTTTCCCCTCACGCCGGCCCGGGCCCCTTTCCCCTACACCGGCCCGGCCCCTTTCCCCTTACGCCGGCCCGGCCCCTTTCCCCCCTACGCCGGCCCGGGCCCCTTTCCCCTACGCCGGCCCGGGCCCCTTTCCCCCTGCGCCGGCCCGGGCCCCTTTCCCCCTACACCGGCCCGGGCCCCTTTCCCCCTACGCCGGCCCGGGCCCCTTTCCCCCTGCGCCGGCCTGGCCCCTTTCCCCTCACGCCGGCCCGGGCCCCTTTCCCCTACGCCGGCCCGGGCCCCTTTCCCCCTACGCCTGCCCGGGCCCCTTTCCCCCTACGCCGGCCGGGCCCCTTTCCCCTACGCCGGCCCGGCCCCTTTCCCCCTACGCCGGCCCGGCCCCTTTCCCCCTACGCCGGCCCGGGCCCCTTTCCCCCTACGCCGGCCCGGCCCCTTTCCCCCTACGCCGGCCCGGGCCCCTTTCCCCTACGCCGGCCTGGCCCCTTTCTCCCTACGCCGGCCCGGGCCCCTTTCCCCTACGCCGGCCTGGCCCCTTTCCCCTACGCCGGCCCGGGCCCCTTTCCCCTACGCCGGCCTGGCCCCTTTCCCCTTACGCCAGCCCGGGCCCCTTTCCCCTACGCCGGCCCCGGCCCCTTTCCCCCTACGCCGGCCCGGGCCCCTTTCCCCCTACGCCGGCCGGGCCCCTTTCCCTTACGCCGGCCCGGGCCCCTTTCCCCTCACGCCGGCCCGGGCCCCTTTCCCCTCACGCCGGCCCGGGCCCCTTTCTCCCTACGCCGGCCCGGGCCCCTTTCCCCTACGCCGGCCTGGCCCCTTTCCCCCTACGCCGGCCCGGGCCCCTTTCCCCCTACGCCGGCCTGGCCCCTTTCCCCCTACGCCGGCCCGGGCCCCTTTCCCCCTACGCCGGCCCGGGCCCCTTTCCCCCTACACCGGCCCGGGCCCCTTTCCCCCTACGCCGGCCCGGGCCCCTTTCCCCCTGCGCCGGCCTGGCCCCTTTCCCCTCACGCCGGCCCGGGCCCCTTTCCCCTACGCCGGCCCGGGCCCCTTTCCCCTACGCCGGCCTGGCCCCTTTCCCCTTACGCCAGCCCAGGCCCCTTTCCCCCTACGCCGGCCCGGCCCCTTTCCCCCTACGCCGGCCCGGGCCACTTTCCCCTACGCCGGCCTGGCCCCTTTCTCCCTACGCCGGCCCGGGCCCCTTTCCCCTACGCCGGCCTGGCCCCTTTCCCCTTACGCCAGCCCGGGCCCCTTTCCCCTCACGCCGGCCCGGGCTCCTTTCTCCCTACGCCGGCCCGGGCCCCTTTCCCCTACGCCGGCCTGGCCCCTTTCCCCTACGCCGGCCCGGCCCCTTTCCCCCTACGCCGGCCCGGGCCCCTTTCCCCTCACGCCGGCCCGGGCCCCTTTCTCCCTACGCCGGCCCGGGCCCCTTTCCCTACGCCGGCCCGGGCCCCTTTCCCCCTACGCCGGCCCGGGCCCCTTTCCCCCTACGCCGGCCCGGGCCCCTTTCCCCCTACGTCGGCCCGGGCCCCTTTCCCCTACGCCGGCCCGGGCCCCTTTCCCCCTACGCCGGCCCGGGCCCCTTTCCCCCTACGCCGGCCCGGGCCCCTTTCCCCTACGCCGGCCCGGGCCCCTTTCCCCCTACGCCGGCCCGGGCCCCTTTCCCCCTACGCCGGCCCAGGCCCCTTTCCCCTACGCCAGCCCGGGCCCCTTTCCCCTCACGCCGGCCCGGGCTCCTTTCTCCCTACGCCGGCCCGGGCCCCTTTCCCCTACGCCGGCCTGGCCCCTTTCCCCTACGCCGGCCCGGCCCCTTTCCCCCTACGCCGGCCCGGGCCCCTTTCCCCTCACGCCGGCCCGGGCCCCTTTCTCCCTACGCCGGCCCGGGCCCCTTTCTCCCTACGCCGGCCCGGGCCCCTTTCCCCCTACGCCGGCCCGGGCCCCTTTCCCCCTACGCCGGCCCGGGCCCCTTTCCCCCTACGTCGGCCCGGGCCCCTTTCCCCTACGCCGGCCCGGGCCCCTTTCCCCCTACGCCGGCCCGGGCCCCTTTCCCCCCTACGCCGGCCCGGGCCCCTTTCCCCCTACGCCGGCCCGGGCCCCTTTCCCCCTGCGCCGGCCTGGCCCCTTTCCCCTCACGCCGGCCCGGGCCCCTTTCCCCTACGCCGGCCTGGCCCCTTTCCCCTTACGCCAGCCCGGGCCCCTTTCCCCTACGCCGGCCCGGCCCCTTTCCCCCTACGCCGGCCCGGGCCCCTTTCCCCTACGCCGCCTGGCCCCTTTCCCCCTACGCCGGCCCGGGCCCCTTTCCCCTACGCCGGCCTGGCCCCTTTCCCCTACGCCGGCCTGGCCCCTTTCCCCTTACGCCAGCCCGGGCCCCTTTCCCCACACGCCGGCCCGGGCTCCTTTCTCCCTACGCCGGCCCGGGCCCCTTTCCCCTACGCCGGCCTGGCCCCTTTCCCCTTACGCCAGCCCGGGCCCCTTTCCCCTACGCCGGCCCGGCCCCTTTCCCCCTACGCCGGCCCGGGCCCCTTTCCCCTACGCCGGCCTGGCCCATTTCTCCCTACGCCGGCCCGGGCCCCTTTCCCCTACGCCGCCTGGCCCCTTTCCCCTTACGCCAGCCCGGGCCCCTTTCCCCTCACGCCGGCCCGGGCTCCTTTCTCCCTACGCCGGCCTGGCCCCTTTCCCCTTACGCCAGCCCGGGCCCCTTTCCCCTACGCCGGCCCGGCCCCTTTCCCCCTACGCCGCCCGGGCCCCTTTCCCCTCACGCCGGCCCGGGCCCCTTTCTCCCTACGCCGGCCCGGGCCCCTTTCCCTACGCCGGCCTGGCCCCTTTCCCCCTACGCCGGCCGGGCCCCTTTCCCCTTACGCCGGCCCAGGCCCCTCTCCCCCTACGCCAGCCCGGGCCCCTTTCCCCCTACGCCGCCCGGGCCCCTCTCCCCCTACGCCGGCTCGGGCCCCTTTCCCCCTACGCCGGCCCGGGCCCCTTTCCCCCTACGCCGGCCCAGGCCCCTCTCCCCCTACGCCGGCCCGGGCCCCTTTCCCCCTACGCCGGCCCGGGCCCCTTTCCCCTACGCCAGCCCAGGCCCCTCTCCCCCTACGCCGGCCCGGGCCCCTTTCCCCCTACGCCGGCCCGGGCCCCTTTCCCCCTACGCCGGCCAGGGCCCCTTTCCCCTACGCCGGCCCGGGCCCCTTTCCCCCTACGCCGGCCAGGGCCCCTTTCCCCCTACGCCGGCCTGGCCCCTTCCCCTACGCCGGCCCGGGCCCCTTTCCCCCTGCGCCGGCCTGGCCCCTTTCCCCCTGCGCCGGCCTGGCCCCTTTCCCCCTCACGCCGCCCGGGCCCCTTTCCCCCTACGGCGGCCCGGGCCCCTTTCCCCCTACGCCGCCCGGGCCCCTTTCCCCCTACGCCGGCCCAGGCCCCTCTCCCCCTACGCCGGCCCAGGCCCCTCTCCCCCTACGCCGGCCCGGGCCCCTCTCCCCCTACGGCGGCCGGGCCCCTTTCCCCCTACGCCGGCCCGGGCCCCTTTCCCCCTACGCCGGCCCGGGCCCCTTTCCCCTACGCCGGCCCGGGCCCCTCTCCCCCCTACGCCGGACTGGCCCCTTTCCCCCTACGCCGGCCCGGGCCCCTTTCCCCTCACGCCGCCCGGCCCCTTTCCCCCTACGCCGGCCCGGGCCCCTTTCCCCTACGCCGGCCTGGCCCCTTTCTCCCTACGCCGGCCCGGGCCCCTTTCCCCTACGCCGGCCTGGCCCCTTTCCCCTTACGCCGGCCCGGGCCCCTTTCCCCTACGCCGGACTGGCCCCTTTCCCCCTACGCCGGCCCGGGCCCCTTTCCCCTCACGCCGGCCCGGGCCCCTTTCCCCCCTACGCCGGCCCGGGCCCCTTTCCCCCTGCGCCGGCCCGGGCCCCTTTCCCCTCACGCCGGCCCGGGCCCCTTTCCCCTCACGCCGGCCCGGGCCCCTTTCCCCTACGCCGGCCCGGCCCCTTTCCCCTTACGCCGGCCCGGCCCCTTTCCCCCTACGCCGGCCCGGGCCCCTTTCCCCTACGCCGGCCCGGGCCCCTTTCCCCCTGCGCCGGCCCGGGCCCCTTTCCCCCTACACCGGCCCGGGCCCCTTTCCCCCTGCGCCGGCCTGGCCCCTTTCCCCTCACGCCGGCCCGGGCCCCTTTCCCCTACGCCGGCCTGGCCCCTTTCCCCCTACGCCGGCCCGGGCCCCTTTCCCCTACGCCGGCCCGGGCCCCTTTCCCCCTACGCCGGCCCGGGCCCCTTTCCCCTTACGCCAGCCCGGGCCCCTTTCCCCTACGCCGGCCCGGCCCCTTTCCCCCTACGCCGGCCCGGGCCCCTTTCCCCTCACGCCGGCCCGGGCCCCTTTCTCCCTACGCCGGCCCGGGCCCCTTTCCCCTACGCCGGCCTGGCCCCTTTCCCCCTACGCCGGCCCGGGCCCCTTTCCCCTTACGCCAGCCCGGGCCCCTTTCCCCTCACGCCGGCCCGGGCTCCTTTCTCCCTACGCCGGCCCGGGCCCCTTTCCCCTACGCCGGCCTGGCCCCTTTCCCCTTACGCCAGCCCGGGCCCCTTTCCCCTACGCCGGCCCGGCCCCTTTCCCCTCACGCCGGCCCGGGCCCCTTTCTCCCTACGCCGGCCCGGGCCCCTTTCCCCTACGCCGGCCTGGCCCCTTTCCCCCTACGCCGGCCCGGGCCCCTTTCCCCTTACGCCGGCCCAGGCCCCTCTCCCCCTACGCCAGCCCGGGCCCCTTTCCCCCTACGCCGGCCCGGGCCCCTCTCCCCCTACGCCGGCTCGGGCCCCTTTCCCCCTACGCCGGCCCGGGCCCCTTTCCCCCTACGCCGGCCCAGGCCCCTCTCCCCCTACGCCGGCCCGGGCCCCTTTCCCCCTACGCCGGCCCGGGCCCCTTTCCCCCTACGCCAGCCCAGGCCCCTCTCCCCCTACGCCGGCCCGGGCCCCTTTCCCCCTACGCCGGCCCGGGCCCCTTTCCCCCTACGCCGGCCAGGGCCCCTTTCCCCTACGCCGGCCCGGGCCCCTTTCCCCCTACGCCGGCCAGGGCCCCTTTCCCCCTACGCCGGCCTGGCCCCTTTCCCCTACGCCGGCCCGGGCCCCTTTCCCCCTGCGCCGGCCTGGCCCCTTTCCCCCTGCGCCGGCCTGGCCCCTTTCCCCCTCACGCCGGCCCGGGCCCCTTTCCCCCTACGGCGGCCCGGGCCCCTTTCCCCCTACGGCGGCCCGGGCCCCTTTCCCCCTACGCCGTCCCGGGCCCCTTTCCCCCTACGCCGGCCCAGGCCCCTCTCCCCCTACGCCGGCCCAGGCCCCTCTCCCCCTACGCCGGCCCGGGCCCCTCTCCCCCTACGGCGGCCCGGGCCCCTTTCCCCCTACGCCGGCCCGGGCCCCTTTCCCCCTACGCCGGCCCGGGCCCCTTTCCCCCTACGCCGGCCCGGGCCCCTCTCCCCCTACGCCGGACTGGCCCCTTTCCCCCTACGCCGGCCCGGGCCCCTTTCCCCTCACGCCGGCCCGGGCCCCTTTCTCCCTACGCCGGCCCGGGCCCCTTTCCCCTACGCCGGCCCGGGCCCCTTTCCCCCTACACCGGCCCGGGCCCCTTTCCCCCTACACCGGCCCGGGCCCCTTTCCCCCTACGCCGGCCTGGCCCCTTTCCCCCTACGCCGGCCCGGGCCCCTTTCCCCTCACGCCGGCCCGGGCCCCTTTCCCCTCACGCCGGCCCGGGCCCCTTTCCCCTACGCCGGCCCGGCCCCTTTCCCCCTACGCCGGCCCGGGCCCCTTTCCCCTACGCCGGCCCGGGCCCCTTTCCCCCTGCGCCGGCCCGGGCCCCTTTCCCCCTACACCGGCCCGGGCCCCTTTCCCCCTACGCCGGCCCGGGCCCCTTTCCCCCTGCGCCGGCCCGGGCCCCTTTCCCCTCACGCCGGCCCGGGCCCCTTTCCCCTCACGCCGGCCCGGGCCCCTTTCCCCTACGCCGGCCCGGGCCCCTTTCCCCTACGCCGGCCTGGCCCCTTTCCCCTTACGCCAGCCCGGGCCCCTTTCCCCTACGCCGGCCCGGCCCCTTTCCCCCTGCGCCGGCCTGGCCCCTTTCCCCTCACGCCGGCCCGGGCCCCTTTCCCCCTACGCCGGCCCGGGCCCCTTTCCCCTACGCCGGCCTGGGCCCCTTTCCCCTACGCCGGCCTGGCCCCTTTCCCCTTACGCCAGCCCGGGCCCCTTTCCCCTCACGCCGGCCCGGGCTCCTTTCTCCCTACGCCGGCCCGGGCCCCTTTCCCCTACGCCGGCCTGGCCCCTTTCCCCTTACGCCAGCCCGGGCCCCTTTCCCCTACGCCGGCCCGGCCCCTTTCCCCCTACGCCGGCCCGGGCCCCTTTCCCCTACGCCGGCCTGGCCCATTTCTCCCTACGCCGGCCCGGGCCCCTTTCCCCTACGCCGGCCTGGCCCATTTCTCCCTACGCCGGCCCGGGCCCCTTTCCCCTACGCCGGCCTGGCCCATTTCTCCCTACGCCGGCCCGGGCCCCTTTCCCCCTACGCCGGCCCGGGCCCCTTTCCCCCTGCGCCGGCCTGGCCCCTTTCCCCTCACGCCGGCCCGGGCCCCTTTCCCCTACGCCGGCCCGGGCCCCTTTCCCCTACGCCGGCCTGGCCCCTTTCCCCTTACGCCAGCCCGGGCCCCTTTCCCCTACGCCGGCCCGGCCCCTTTCCCCCTACGCCGGCCCGGGCCCCTTTCCCCTACGCCGGCCTGGCCCCTTTCTCCCTACGCCGGCCCGGGCCCCTTTCCCCTACGCCGGCCTGGCCCCTTTCCCCTACGCCGGCCTGGCCCCTTTCCCCTTACGCCAGCCCGGGCCCCTTTCCCCTCACGCCGGCCCGGGCTCCTTTCTCCCTACGCCGGCCCGGGCCCCTTTCCCCTACGCCGGCCTGGCCCCTTTCCCCTTACGCCAGCCCGGGCCCCTTTCCCCTACGCCGGCCCGGCCCCTTTCCCCCTACGCCGGCCCGGGCCCCTTTCCCCTACGCCGGCCTGGCCCATTTCTCCCTACGCCGGCCCGGGCCCCTTTCCCCTACGCCGGCCTGGCCCCTTTCCCCTTACGCCAGCCCGGGCCCCTTTCCCCTCACGCCGGCCCGGGCTCCTTTCTCCCTACGCCGGCCTGGCCCCTTTCCCCTTACGCCAGCCCGGGCCCCTTTCCCCTACGCCGGCCCGGCCCCTTTCCCCCTACGCCGGCCCGGGCCCCTTTCCCCTCACGCCGGCCCGGGCCCCTTTCTCCCTACGCCGGCCCGGGCCCCTTTCCCCTACGCCGGCCTGGCCCCTTTCCCCTACGCCGGCCCGGGCCCCTTTCCCCCTGCGCCGGCCTGGCCCCTTTCCCCCTGCGCCGGCCTGGCCCTGATGTGTAAAAGGGAAGTCAAATCCCCCGGAGCCATTGATTCCCCTATGAGGGGCACGTACAATATACATACATTGCTAATGCTTAGATATATTTGCTATTTGTATAGGAGTAAGACATGACAAAGGTCAAGGCCTGTCACAGGTAATAACTTATAATAAGGAGACGAGGGGAGGTGAAACCAGTCTTCTGTTAAGTAGAGATATGGATAGATTCCACATCCTTTAAACTTGTGACCGGCTCAAGCAGGAAAGGAAAAAGGGAAGTATGGCTTGCCCATTGTTCAGCAAAAATGAATGAATGTAACACAGCTGTAACCACAAAGTCAGCAAGTAGGCATTGTATTTAACCTCATTGGGAAAATTAACCTGACCTATAGGAATGCTAAACGTCAAAAATGAAGTAACCTATCATGTTAAGGCACCTAAACCAGGAAGGATGTGAACCCTATAAAAACCCCTGCATATGAGATGTTGGGGGTCGGCTCTGATTTGAACATTGAGTTCCTTAGCCGTACCGTGGTTGCAACCAATAAACTTGAGTTGGACCCAGCCTGAAAGTGTGACTCTCTTCTTGGGGTAAATCAGACTAGCCTCCAAGGGGACGAAACCTTGCAATTTATGCAACAAATTGGCGACCCAGATGGGACCTCCCTTGGACTACTCCGGAGTCGGACGACAAGATTCGCTGCAGGTGACCGTGAAGTGCGCACCGGACTGTTTGAGTCCGTCACGGCACCGAAAGCGTGAGTCGGGACATCCGGAAAGTTAAAGGAGTCTCTATTGAATGAGTCAACTAGGCTGTAAGGTCCGAAGAGAAGGCGCCGGGGCAGAGACAGAGTGAGTATACCGATAATTCCCTGTGTTTTGGGTAGTGTTGGTAATTCGAGAACTGTCCTTCGAGGACAGTAGGAACTTCGAATAAACACGGTGTATCCGGTAGGAAAACACGTATAGGGTAGGCGGGTCGCACCCGAATGGTAAAAGCCTCTGTAAGCCCCAGAAGGAACACCATGAACCCGTGGGTTGCGTGGGGAAGTTATGAGGAGTTAGGAAAACTCCAGTGGATTGCTTTTGTTTTTAGTAGGAGTACTCTTGTTCTTTGTTTTAAATGATTTGTTGGAAACCTAAATTGTGAAACCACAGGTTTGTGTGTAAGCATAACTGTCGCTGACCAGGTCTGAGACTTAAGCTGACTCCAGCCGCCCCAAGAATCCTGCAAGGGGAAACCCGATGACCAGGATTTCTTGATTGCAAGGGGGGTCAGCCGAACCTCGTGACCCAGCGAGTCTCCAAGCCCCCTGTTTGTCTATATTTGTTGCTGTCTAATAGGCCCGTCTTAAGTGTCACGGCTCCACAAGGGCACACCGGTGTCTCTAGTGAGGCAGCCAAGCGCTGGACCCTCTCTGAGTTCGGACGCTAAAAGCTGGTGTGGTGTCATTCCATCGACACACGGAGCCGCGATAAAAGCTTGTTGACTGTGTATGTGTGTGTGCGCGCAATATATATAAATAGATAGATATGGGTTCGGGAAGTTCCCGGATAGAAAACTCCGCAACCCCATTGGGATGCATGTTACAGAATTTTAGTAATTTTAAAAGTGACTATAGAGTAAAAATGGCAAAAGATGAGTTAATTAAATTTTGTCAACTTGAGTGGCCTACTTTTGGTGTCGGATGGCCAGATACGGGCTCCTTTGATGTAAACCTGGTATCCCTAACACATAGCGTTGTGACGCGGGACGGACAGTGGGATCACTTCCATATATTGATTGTTGGTTATTCCACGTCCAGATCGACCAAAATGGATATTAAAATGTAGTATGGGTGTGTGTAAGGTCATGGCTGCAAAGGCAAAGACCTTGGGAGGTAAAAGCCCTGAAATACTGGCTCCCTCTAGTGATGAGGAATTTGAGTCCTATGGAAAAAAGAGGAAACCCCCTTCTTCTTCAGGAGGGTCTGGCCCTATTAGAGAGAATGAGAATTGTTCCTCTCCTGCCACTTCAGGAGGAAACAGTAACTCTGAAATCATAAGTGAACTTACATCTGAAAAGTTACCCCCCCCTTATCAGACTCCTGCTGGTCCTGGATTCACTTCAGCCCCCCCTGCAGAGGCTGAAGTGAGGGGGGCTGAGCCAACAGGGTGGACTACTCAATTCAGGCAAAAAAAATACTTCTTGCGAAAAGGCCCATCAGATCCGGGATCATCATACCATCAGTACCCCCTTAGAGAAGTAATAGAGGAGGGAAGATAAGAGAGCGCAGAAGCAGATGGCAGTGCTGGCTGCAGCACTCTCCAGCAACCAGAGGCCGGACCATAAGGGGCCCCCTCAGAAAGGAAAGGGATGGGTAGCAGTTGATGGATGTGTGCACTGATGGGGAAAAAGGACATTGGAAGAGAGACTGCCCAAAAATTGAAGGCAAAGGGGAAGAAAAGACAACCGGAGAACCGCCAGATGCGGGCAGAATCCTCCGGAGAAGAATCTAGTTGAAGGGGACGGGAATCTAAGGCCACTACCCTACGAGCTAAAGCTCGAAAGGATCCCATGGTAAAAATAAGGGTGGGTGGCAGGGACTATGAGGCTTTGGTGGATACTGGAGCCACATTTTCTATGATTCCCGTAAAACCCCCCTCAGCTAAGGAAAGTGGAAAGCATGTGATAGTGGAAGGAATTGAGGGAAAGAGAAGCAGGCAGGCTACCCGTATGTAGACCCCTCCTCACGAAGATTAGAAAAAAAAAAAATTATGCTAGAGCATGCCTTTGTTGTTTCATCTGCATGCCCAGTTGCCCTGCTAGGGTGAGATATGCTAATTAAGCTGCAAGCTAAAATTTTCTTCCGTAGTGATCAGAATGTAGTGCAGCTGCCGGTGAAACAGGGCTCAAATTACCAGATGGCCCTCTGTGCAGCTGAAATGCTGTTAGAGACAAAAGGGACTGAGGTCTTAGAAGGAGTCAATCCATGTGTATGGGCAGATGAGACCCCTGCCCGAGCAAAGTTTGTGACTCCAGTAAGAATTCCTCTCATTGAAGGAGAAGGCTCTGTGGGTGTAAAGCCATATCCCCTGAGAGAAAAAAGAGCCACCTGGATAGGCTTAAAGCCATTAATCGAACAATTCAAAAGATATGGCTAGGTAGTAGAAAGTTCCTCTCCCTTCAACACCCCTATTTTAGGGATGCCAAAACCGGATAGCATCTCTTATAGACTCGTGCAAGACTTACGGGCAATAAATAAGAAAGTTCTTGTAGACCATCCTATGGTCCCCAACCCACACACTATCTTAACACAAATTCCAGCAGACACAACAGTGTTTACGGTATTAGACTTGAAAGATGCTTTCTTTTCTATACCTTTACACAAAAGTAGTTGGAAATTATTTGCTTTTGAATGGGAAGACCCAGACACCCATCACAAAACCCAGCTGTTGTGGACTGTGTTGCCCCAGGGTTTTGTGTCATCCCCCCATATTTTTGGGACGACATTGCAAAAAGACTTAGAAGACTGGAGGGGGCAGCACCCTGAGGTAGCTCTCCTCCAGTATATTGATGATTTGTTGATTACCAGTCCTGATATGCAAAAGGGAAAAAGGGCAACGGAACCCCTGTTGAATGCCCTAGGGAAGAAGGGATATAAAGTTTCACAAGAGAAGGCCCAAATATGCACCTTCCTAAGCTATGAGATTGAAAAGGGAATGCGGGCTTTGAGCAAGGATCGAATCCAAGCAACTTCAGGAAATTCTCAAGCCCTTCTTAGCAAATAGATAACGACAGCCTCTACGGCTAGAAACGCAGGCAACCCAAAGATGTTTCACAACATATGAGTGGGGGCCATCCAGAGGAAAAAAACATAACAAACAGTTAAAACCTTTCCCTCACACGCTGTTATAATTGGCTTGAGGGCGTGGGGGAAGGTAACTTAAAAGCCACCCAGATGTCAACCAGTAGAAATTGAATGTGAAGATGTAATCACTAAAAACTAAATCTGCCTTAACAAGGAGACACATTCTGCAACATAAATCTCCTTACAGAACATGAGCAAGTGATTCACCCCAGAGCCAGCAGCATAACTCAACTGCTGCAGCCTGGATGTTATGAAAATCATATACTGAAAAGAATTAGGAAGTGTGGGGGCTAATTAGAAAGCCCACTCTCCTTACCAAATTAATGCTAGACAAATCTGTGTAATTAAGAAAAGTAATTTAGCAGGATCAAGACAGATCATAAGAGGAAAAAAAAGGAGCCCGGTCTGCAATACGAGAGGGAAACTGAACCATGCCACTGTTGGGGAGGGCTAGCAACTCTAAGGTAATTCAAGGGAGTGGAAGGTCACGAGTACCGATGAAGCGCTCTTGTTCTCAGAAAGTTGCAGCTCACTCGCACATGAAAATGGTAAGGATCTAGCTGTAACCTGTTCCCCTAGCAGATCTTAGGCAGTATTTTAAGTTATAATAGGCCACCCCGATGGGGGGGGAGAAATGTTTTCTTGTCTTTCAGATCATCAGAAAGCGCTGGCGCCAGTTGAAGAAAAACAACAACAAAATGCCATGGTTCTGTGTCATGACATGTGTTTGTGTTCTGTCCAAGTTTGTCTTGTGTGTCTTAATTGTAATACGTATTGCAAATGTTGTGAATAGAAAATTGTTTAGGCTAGGAGAATGTTAACAATGTCTCCACAGGTGAACAAAAAGAACTGGAAGGAAGCAAGGAGTACATCACGTGAACAGAAGGATGGGAGACAGGACTAGCTCCTTCCCACCAGACTAGTTTTGCTTTAATGGCCATTGCTAACTTGCCCTCATTTGGATATCATCAACCAGGACTTTAAGGACAAAATGGAGCCTCCCAGTTGTGCACCATGCCCTGAACAGGCCCCTGTTCCAGAACAAGGACAACTGTCACTGGTCCTTACCTTGATGATGTTCCACACTGGTACAGACCAGTTGTGTGCTAGACTGGTTAATCAAATTGGCAAATGCCTGATTAGGCAATGACAAGGCTTAGCAGATACCATCGCAGATTGGTTTGAGCCTGGTAACCCTATCAGCAACACTTATGTCATAGCCCAGAAATTGTATGAGAATCCAGACTTGTAAATGCAGTAATATCCAGTGCCCGTAAAGGCCTACACACCAGCCAAGCTAATCAATTGATCCTAAATAGTTTGAAGGATCTGTCCAGCTCTGTGTCTACTTCACTAGACCTAACCTGATGTTTGGACCAGAAGCTAATTGGATTGGAAGTAAAATAAAGAAATTAGAAGGCCAGTATTGAAGAATAAGGTAAGCTTTAGCCACTACCACTTAGTTCTTAAGGTGGTGAGTCCCCAATCTCCCCTGTGCCTACCCATGGGAGTAGGGAAAGAGAGAATCCATGAGGACCCAAAGGCCCACCTGGACAGGGCATAGTACAACCATTTGTTTTTGGTCCCTCTGAGGATTCCTCACTCAGATCAGATCAGAATGGTAACCTCCCTGCTTGTACCAAAGCAAGGGCATATAGATAGAATAGAAGGCATTGCTTATTCTGAAGGTGTGGGAGCCTCCCTATACCCAGGGATTGTTGCACCCACTTTGATAAGGAAATTTTATGTACCTGCCCATTTAACATCATGACGAATCTGCCTAGGCTTGATGTGGTTGTCATAGAAAAACAAATGAACATCGAGCTGGTCCAAATGAACGGTACCTACTGGTGTTTGACTACCCAGACAGATCACTCCATCCTGCCCCTCTGTATATCCGTCTGTGTGCATAACAGTCCCTCATCAAGCGGCCTAACCGTCAATAGAATGTGGACATATCGCACTTTGGTAGTGGAGATAACTACACATGAGATGCTGAGTGGCATGGCGGAAGTAAGTACCAAGAGGAGGGTTTACTGGCCCTGCAGGCAAAGATCAAGAAGTTGGTGGCCAATGCCCAAAGATATATCGGGGCTGGCCGTCTGAGGTACACACAGATAGGGAAACACCGTGGACCATGCCAAACACCTATCTCTGCAGCACTCAACCAGGCAGTAGAGGTCAAACCTATAATCATGGGCAGTGCCAGTAAGGCGACGAAATATCTTGGGGATAGATTTGAATAGTGTTTGCCAAATTATGTAGAGAGTTTTGATTTTAACATTTATAATAATGATAGTGCTGTACCAGCACTTCCAGAGTAAATTAAAATCCCTTAAATTGTTGTATTTAACCTAGTAGATTAAGAAGAACCCCAAAGTCAAGAGAAAAGAACTATAGGAGTAAACTGAGGCAGTCCATGGTATCTTGCTAAGGACTGACAAACTCAAATAATTAAGTCAGCCTGAGAAGCGTATGCTACAGCAGTAACTGCGACCCTGGTTCCCCTGGCAACCACATGCCAAAAAGGCCTCACTTTGATAAGGCCGGTATCAAGCAACCGCGTGGGATTGTTTTTATGGTTTGCTTTATTCCTAGGAAATAACCTTGGTTCCAAAAGAGCTAGCTGGCTTTTGGCTCAGAGAATAAAGACTCTTATGTCCATCAGCGCTGTGAAGTGCCAAGAACTGACTGTTAGCCAATGCTTCCCATTGCAAAATGATCCTACCCCGACTGCTGATAAGCCTCTCTCCCTTCTGGTCCTGCTTTCCCACCTGTTGGACACCAGAAGAATCGAAATATTACAGGGTGATGTGCTAGTAACCTCTCCCCTGCATGATGCTGAACCACGACTGTTTCAAAGAAAAAGAGGAAAACTCTTGTTGTGCTATGTTGGTACACATTCCTGTTTAGTTTTGTTTTGTTGTGATTATATTATGCTTAATGCCCTGTTTTATACCTTGTATAATTGCCTCTATATGTCGCACTGTATTGACTACTGTCAACCGTGAAATGCTTGTACATTACCAAAGATTAGCCAAAGAAGAAACTGATGAGGTATAAGAAAGAGAAAGCCTCTTGAGGGGGGAATTGATGTGTAAAAGGGAAGTCAAATCCCCCGGAGCCATTGATTCCCCTATGAGGGGCACGTACAATATACATACATTGCTAATGCTTAGATATATTTGCTATTTGTATAGGAGTAAGACATGACAAAGGTCAAGGCCTGTCACAGGTAATAACTTATAATAAGGAGACGAGGGGAGGTGAAACCAGTCTTCTGTTAAGTAGAGATATGGATAGATTCCACATCCTTTAAACTTGTGACCGGCTCAAGCAGGAAAGGAAAAAGGGAAGTATGGCTTGCCCATTGTTCAGCAAAAATGAATGAATGTAACACAGCTGTAACCACAAAGTCAGCAAGTAGGCATTGTATTTAACCTCATTGGGAAAATTAACCTGACCTATAGGAATGCTAAACGTCAAAAATGAAGTAACCTATCATGTTAAGGCACCTAAACCAGGAAGGATGTGAACCCTATAAAAACCCCTGCATATGAGATGTTGGGGGTCGGCTCTGATTTGAACATTGAGTTCCTTAGCCGTACCGTGGTTGCAACCAATAAACTTGAGTTGGACCCAGCCTGAAAGTGTGACTCTCTTCTTGGGGTAAATCAGACTAGCCTCCAAGGGGACGAAACCTTGCAATTTATGCAACAGCCCCTTTCCCCCTCACGCCGGCCCGGGCCCCTTTCCCCCTACGGCGGCCCGGGCCCCTTTCCCCCTACGGCGGCCCGGGCCCCTTTCCCCCTACGCCGGCCCGGGCCCCTTTCCCCCTACGCCGGCCCAGGCCCCTCTCCCCCTACGCCGGCCCAGGCCCCTCTACCCCTACGCCGGCCCGGGCCCCTTTCCCCTACGCCGGCCCGGGCCCCTTTCCCCCTACGCCGGCCCGGGCCCCTCTCCCCCTACGCCGGCCCGGGCCCCTTTCCCCTACGGCGGCCCGGGCCCCTTTCCCCCTACGCCGGCCCGGGCCCCTTTCCCCCTACGCCGGCCCGGGCCCCTTTCCCCCTACGCCGGCCCGGGCCCCTTTCCCCTACGCCGGCCCGGGCCCCTTTCCCCCTACGCCGGCCCGGGCCCCTTTCCCCCTACGCCGGCCCGGGCCCCTCTCCCCCTACGCCGGACTGGCCCCTTTCCCCCTACGCCGGCCCGGGCCCCTTTCCCCTCACGCCGGCCCGGGCCCCTTTCTCCCTACGCCGGCCCGGGCCCCTATCCCCTACGCCGGCCTGGCCCCTTTCCCCCTACGCCGGCCCGGGCCCCTTTCCCCTCACGCCGGCCCGGCCCCTTTCCCCCTACGCCGGCCCGGGCCCCTTTCCCCTACGCCGGCCTGGCCCCTTTCTCCCTACGCCGGCCCGGGCCCCTTTCCCCTACGCCGGCCTGGCCCCTTTCCCCTTACGCCGGCCCGGGCCCCTTTCCCCTACGCCGGACTGGCCCCGTTCCCCCTACGCCGGCCCAGGCCCCTTTCCCCTCACGCCGGCCCGGGCCCCTTTCCCCCTACGCCGGCCCGGGCCCCTTTCCCCCTGCGCCGGCCCGGGCCCCTTTCCCCTCACGCCGGCCCGGGCCCCTTTCCCCTCACGCCGGCCCGGGCCCCTTTCCCCTACGCCGGCCCGGCCCCTTTCCCCTTACGCCGGCCCGGCCCCTTTCCCCCTACGCCGGCCCGGGCCCCTTTCCCCTACGCCGGCCCGGGCCCCTTTCCCCCTGCGCCGGCCCGGGCCCCTTTCCCCCTACACCGGCCCGGGCCCCTTTCCCCCTGCGCCGGCCTGGCCCCTTTCCCCTCACGCCGGCCCGGGCCCCTTTCCCCTCACGCCGGCCCGGGCCCCTTTCCCCTACGCCGGCCTGGCCCCTTTCCCCTTACGCCAGCCCGGGCCCCTTTCCCCTACGCCGGCCCGGCCCCTTTCCCCCTACGCCGGCCCGGGCCCCTTTCCCCTACGCCGGCCTGGCCCCTTTCTCCCTACGCCGGCCCGGGCCCCTTTCCCCTACGCCGGCCTGGCCCCTTTCCCCTACGCCGGCCTGGCCCCTTTCCCCTTACGCCAGCCCGGGCCCCTTTCCCCTCACGCCGGCCCGGGCTCCTTTCTCCCTACGCCGGCCCGGGCCCCTTTCCCCTACGCCGGCCTGGCCCCTTTCCCCTTACGCCAGCCCGGGCCCCTTTCCCCTACGCCGGCCCGGCCCCTTTCCCCCTACGCCGGCCCGGGCCCCTTTCCCCTCACGCCGGCCCGGGCCCCTTTCTCCCTACGCCGGCCCGGGCCCCTTTCCCCTACGCCGGCCTGGCCCCTTTCCCCCTACGCCGGCCCGGGCCCCTTTCCCCTTACGCCAGCCCGGGCCCCTTTCCCCTTACGCCAGCCCGGGCCCCTTTCCCCTCACGCCGGCCCGGGCTCCTTTCTCCCTACGCCGGCCTGGCCCCTTTCCCCTTACGCCAGCCCGGGCCCCTTTCCCCTACGCCGGCCCGGCCCCTTTCCCCTCACGCCGGCCCGGGCCCCTTTCCCCTACGCCGGCCTGGCCCCTTTCCCCTACGCCAGCCCGGGCCCCTTTCCCCTACGCCGGCCCGGCCCCTTTCCCCCTACGCCGGCCCGGGCCCCTTTCCCCTCACGCCGGCCCGGGCCCCTTTCCCCTACGCCGGCCTGGCCCCTTTCCCCTACGCCAGCCCGGGCCCCTTTCCCCTACGCCGGCCTGGCCCCTTTCCCCCTACGCCGGCCCGGGCCCCTTTCCCCTCACGCCGGCCCGGGCCCCTTTCTCCCTACGCCGGCCCGGGCCCCTTTCCCCTACGCCGGCCTGGCCCCTTTCCCCCTACGCCGGCCCGGGCCCCTTTCCCCTTACGCCGGCCCAGGCCCCTCTCCACCTACGCCAGCCCGGGCCCCTTTCCCCCTACGCCGGCCCGGGCCCCTCTCCCCCTACGCCGGCTCGGGCCCCTTTCCCCCTACGCCGGCCCGGGCCCCTTTCCCCCTACGCCGGCCCAGGCCCCTCTCCCCCTACGCCGGCCCGGGCCCCTTTCCCCCTACGCCGGCCCGGGCCCCTTTCCCCCTACGCCAGCCCAGGCCCCTCTCCCCCTACACTGGCCCGGGCCCCTTTCCCCCTACGCCGGCCCGGGCCCCTTTCCCCCTACGCCGGCCAGGGCCCCTTTCCCCTACGCCGGCCCGGGCCCCTTTCCCCCTACGCCGGCCAGGGCCCCTTTCCCCCTACGCCGGCCTGGCCCCTTTCCCCTACGCCGGCCCGGGCCCCTTTCCCCCTGCGCCGGCCTGGCCCCTTTCCCCCTGCGCCGGCCTGGCCCCTTTCCCCCTCACGCCGGCCCGGGCCCCTTTCCCCCTACGGCGGCCCGGGCCCCTTTCCCCCTACGGCGGCCCGGGCCCCTTTCCCCCTACGCCGGCCCGGGCCCCTTTCCCCCTACGCCGTCCCAGGCCCCTCTCCCCCTACGCCGGCCCAGGCCCCTCTCCCCCTACGCCGGCCCGGGCCCCTCTCCCCCTACGGCGGCCCGGGCCCCTTTCCCCCTACGCCGGCCCGGGCCCCTTTCCCCCTACGCCGGCCCGGGCCCCTTTCCCCCTACGCCGGCCCGGGCCCCTCTCCCCCTACGCCGGACTGGCCCCTTTCCCCCTACGCCGGCCCGGGCCCCTTTCCCCTCACGCCGGCCCGGGCCCCTTTCCCCCTACGCCGGCCTGGCCCCTTTCCCCTACGCCGGCCCGGGCCCCTTTCCCCCTGCGCCGGCCTGGCCCCTTTCCCCCTGCGCCGGCCTGGCCCCTTTCGTGTGACGGCGCGTTGGGGGTTCCCCGTCTCCTGCACCCCGAAATGGCACAAACAGACTGCACCAGCCAGTGGAATTGAGGGTGGTTTATTGCTCCTCCAGCACAGCGCAGCACAGATGTAATCTGGTTACAGGAACTGGGCTAGGATGCCTCAGGCCCCCTTGAGATGGGGGAGACTGGGCCCCTAAACTCCAGCCCCTTCCCCTAGGCTCTCCTCCATGCCCTCCGACAGCCAGCAACCAACTCACTAACTTCCAGCCCTGCCCCCAAGCCAAGGCAGCATTCCATCTTCCTTAGTTCCTCTCCATGGGGGGTGTCTGGCCAGTGGTTTGCATAGTGACTCATCCTGTTTTGCTGGGTCGTGGTACCCACGGCAGCCAGTGGGGGATCCCCCAGAGCCAGCAGCATAGAAACCAGCCAGGTACCCCCACTACGTCACAGCCGGCCCGGGCCCCTTTCCCCCTACGGCGGCCCGGGCCCCTTTCCCCCTACGGCGGCCCGGGCCCCTTTCCCCCTACGCCGGCCCGGGCCCCTTTCCCCCTACGCCGGCCCAGGCCCCTCTCCCCCTACGCCGGCCCAGGCCCCTCTCCCCCTACGCCGGCCCGGGCCCCTCTCCCCCTACGGCGGCCCGGGCCCCTTTCCCCCTACGCCGGCCCGGGCCCCTTTCCCCCTACGGCGGCCCGGGCCCCTTTCCCCCTACGCCGGCCCGGGCCCCTTTCCCCCTACGCCGGCCCGGGCCCCTCTCCCCCTACGCCGGACTGGCCCCTTTCCCCCTACGCCGGCCCGGGCCCCTTTCCCCTCACGCCGGCCCGGGCCCCTTTCTCCCTACGCCGGCCCGGGCCCCTTTCCCCTACGCCGGCCTGGCCCCTTTCCCCCTACGCCGGCCCGGGCCCCTTTCCCCTCACGCCGGCCCGGCCCCTTTCCCCCTACGCCGGCCCGGGCCCCTTTCCCCTACGCCGGCCTGGCCCCTTTCTCCCTACGCCGGCCCGGGCCCCTTTCCCCTACGCCGGCCTGGCCCCTTTCCCCTTACGCCGGCCCGGGCCCCTTTCCCCTACGCCGGACTGGCCCCTTTCCCCCTACGCCGGCCCGGGCCCCTTTCCCCTCACGCCGGCCCGGGCCCCTTTCCCCCTACGCCGGCCCGGGCCCCTTTCCCCCTGCGCCGGCCTGGCCCCTTTCCCCTCACGCCGGCCCGGGCCCCTTTCCCCTACGCCGGCCCGGCCCCTTTCCCCTACGCCGGCCCGGCCCCTTTCCCCCTACGCCGGCCCGGGCCCCTTTCCCCTACGCCGGCCCGGGCCCCTTTCCCCCTGCGCCGGCACGGGCCCCTTTCCCCCTACGCCGGCCCGGGCCCCTTTCCCCCTACGCCGGCCCGGGCCCCTTTCCCCCTGCGCCGGCCTGGCCCCTTTCCCCTCACGCCGGCCCGGGCCCCTTTCCCCTACGCCGGCCCGGGCCCCTTTCCCCTACGCCGGCCTGGCCCCTTTCCCCTTACGCCAGCCCGGGCCCCTTTCCCCTACGCCAGCCCGGCCCCTTTCCCCCTACGCCGGCCCGGGCCCCTTTCCCCTACGCCGGCCTGGCCCCTTTCTCCCAACGCCGGCCCGGGCCCCTTTCCCCTACGCCGGCCTGGCCCCTTTCCCCTACGCCGGCCTGGCCCCTTTCCCCTTACGCCAGCCCGGGCCCCTTTCTCCCTACGCCGGCCCGGGCCCCTTTCCCCTACGCCGGCCTGCCCCCTTTCCCCTACGCCGGCCCGGGCCCCTTTCCCCTCACGCCGGCCCGGGCTCCTTTCTCCCTTCGCCGGCCCGGGCCCCTTTCCCCTACGCCGGCCTGGCCCCTTTCCCCTTACGCCAGCCCGGGCCCCTTTCCCCTACGCCGGCCCGGGCCCCTTTCCCCCTACGCCGGCCCGGGCCCCTTTCCCCTACGCCGGCCCGGCCCCTTTCCCCCTACGCCGGCCCGGGCCCCTTTCCCCTACGCCGGCCCGGGCCCCTTTCCCCCTACGCCGGCCCGGGCCCCTTTCCCCCTACGCCGGACTGGCCCCTTTGCCCCTACGCCGGACTGGCCCCTTTCCCCCTACGCTGGCCTGGCCCCTTTCCCCTCACGCCTGCCCGGGCCCCTTTCCCCTACGCCGGCCCGGGCCCCTTTCCCCTCACGCCGGCCCGGCCCCTTTCCCCCTACGCCAGCCCGGGCCCCTTTCCCCTACGCCGGCCCGGGCCCCTTTCCCCCTACACCGGCCCGGGCCCCTTTCCCCCTGCGCCGGCCCGGGCCCCTTTCCCCCTGGGCCGGCCTGGCCCCTTTCCCCCTACGCCGGCCCGGGCCCCTTTCCCCTCACGCCGGCCCGGGCCCCTTTCCCCTCACGCCGGCCCGGGCCCCTTTCCCCTACGCCGGCCCGGCCCCTTTCCCCTTACGCCGGCCCGGCCCCTTTCCCCCTACGCCGGCCCGGGCCCCTTTCCCCTACGCCGGCCCGGGCCCCTTTCCCCCTGCGCCGGCCCGGGCCCCTTTCCCCTACGCCGGCCCGGGCCCCTTTTCCCTACGCCGGCCCGGGCCCCTTTCCCCCTACGCCGGCCCGGGCCCCTTTCCCCTCACGCCGGCCCGGGCCCCTTTCCCCCTACGCCGGCCCGGGCCCCTTTCCCCTTACGCCGGCCCGGGCCCCTTTCTCCCTACGCCGGCCCGGGCCCCTTTCCCCTACGCCGGCCTGGCCCCTTTCCCCTTACGCCAGCCCGGGCCCCTTTCCCCTACGCCGGCCCGGCCCCTTTCCCCCTACGCCGGCCCGGGCCACTTTCCCCTACGCCGGCCTGGCCCCTTTCTCCCTACGCCGGCCCGGGCCCCTTTCCCCTACGCCGGCCTGGCCCCTTTCCCCCTACGCCGGCCTGGCCCCTTTCCCCTACGCCGGCCCGGGCCCCTTTCCCCTTACGCCAGCCCGGGCCCCTTTCCCCTACGCCGGCCTGGCCCCTTTCCCCCTACGCCGGCCCGGGCCCCTTTCCCCCTACGCCGGCCCGGGCCCCTTTCCCCTTACGCCAGCCCGGGCCCCTTTCCCCCTACGCCGGCCCGGGCCCCTTTCCCCCTACGCCGGCCCGGGCCCCTTTCCCCTACGCCGGCCCGGGCCCCTTTCCCCCTACGCCGGCCCGGGCCCCTTTCCCCCTGCGCCGGCCTGGCCCCTTTCCCCTCACGCCGGCCCGGGCCCCTTTCCCCTACGCCGGCCCGGGCCCCTTTCCCCTACGCCGGCCTGGCCCCTTTCCCCTTACGCCAGCCCGGGCCCCTTTCCCCTACGCCGGCCCGGCCCCTTTCCCCCTACGCCGGCCCGGGCCCCTTTCCCCTACGCCGGCCTGGCCCCTTTCTCCCTACGCCGGCCCGGGCCCCTTTCCCCTACGCCGGCCTGGCCCCTTTCCCCTTACGCCAGCCCGGGCCCCTTTCCCCTACGCCGGCCCGGCCCCTTTCCCCCTACGCCGGCCCGGGCCCCTTTCCCCTACGCCGGCCTGGCCCATTTCTCCCTACGCCGGCCCGGGCCCCTTTCCCCTACGCTGGCCTGGCCCCTTTCCCCTTACGCCAGCCCGGGCCCCTTTCCCCTCACGCCGGCCCGGGCTCCTTTCTCCCTACGCCGGCCTGGCCCCTTTCCCCTTACGCCAGCCCGGGCCCCTTTCCCCTACGCCGGCCCGGCCCCTTTCCCCCTACGCCGGCCCGGGCCCCTTTCCCCTCACGCCGGCCCGGGCCCCTTTCTCCCTACGCCGGCCCGGGCCCCTTTCCCCTACGCCGGCCTGGCCCCTTTCCCCCTACGCCGGCCCGGGCCCCTTTCCCCTTACGCCGGCCCGGGCCCCTCTCCCCCTACGCCAGCCCGGGCCCCTTTCCCCCTACGCCGGCCCGGGCCCCTCTCCCCCTACGCCGGACTGGCCCCTTTCCCCCTACGCCGGCCCGGGCCCCTTTCCCCTCACGCCGGCCCGGGCCCCTTTCCCCCTACGCCGGCCCGGGCCCCTTTCCCCCTACGCCGGCCCGGGCCCCTTTCCCCCTACGCCGGACTGGCCCCTTTCCCCCTACGCCGGACTGGCCCCTTTCCCCCTACGCCGGCCTGGCCCCTTTCCCCTCACGCCGGACTGGCCCCTTTCCCCCTACGCCGGACTGGCCCCTTTCCCCCTACGCCGGACTGGCCCCTTTCCCCCTACGCCGGACTGGCCCCTTTCCCCCTACGCTGGCCTGGCCCCTTTCCCCTCACGCCGGACTGGCCCCTTTCCCCCTACGCCGGACTGGCCCCTTTCCCCCTACGCCGGACTGGCCCCTTTCCCCCTACGCCGGACTGGCCCCTTTCCCCCTACGCCGGCCCGGGCCCCTTTCCCCTCACGCCGGCCCGGCCCCTTTCCCCCTACGCCAGCCCGGGCCCCTTTCCCCTACGCCGGCCCGGGCCCCTTTCCCCCTACACCGGCCCGGGCCCCTTTCCCCCTGCGCCGGCCCGGGCCCCTTTCCCCCTGCGCCGGCCCGGGCCCCTTTCCCCTCACGCCGGCCCGGGCCCCTTTCCCCCTGCGCCGGCCCGGGCCCCTTTCCCCCTACGCCGGCCCGGGCCCCTTTCCCCTCACGCCGGCCCGGGCCCCTTTCCCCTACGCCGGCCCGGGCCCCTTTCCCCTACGCCGGCCCGGGCCCCTTTCCCCCTACGCTGGCCCGGGCCCCTTTCCCCTCACGCCGGCCCGGGCCCCTTTCCCCCTACGCCGGCCCGGGCCCCTTTCCCCCTACGCTGGCCCGGGCCCCTTTCCCCTCACGCCGGCCCGGGCCCCTTTCCCCTACGCCGGCCCGGCCCCTTTCCCCTTACGCCGGCCCGGCCCCTTTCCCCCTACGCCGGCCCGGGCCCCTTTCCCCTACGCCGGCCCGGGCCCCTTTCCCCCTGCGCCGGCCCGGGCCCCTTTCCCCCTACGCCGGCCCGGGCCCCTTTCCCCCTACGCCGGCCCGGGCCCCTTTCCCCCTGCGCCGGCCCGGGCCCCTTTCCCCTCACGCCGGCCCGGGCCCCTTTCCCCTCACGCCGGCCCGGGCCCCTTTCCCCTCACGCCGGCCCGGGCCCCTTTCCCCTACGCCGGCCCGGGCCCCTTTCCCCTACGCCGGCCTGGCCCCTTTCCCCTTACGCCAGCCCGGGCCCCTTTCCCCTACGCCGGCCCGGGCCCCTTTCCCCCTACGCCGGCCCGGGCCCCTTTCCCCCTACGCCGGCCCGGGCCCCTTTCTCCCTACGCCGGCCCGGGCCCCTTTCCCCTACGCCGGCCCGGCCCCTTTCCCCCTACGCCGGCCCGGGCCCCTTTCCCCTACGCCGGCCTGGCCCCTTTCCCCCTACGCCGGCCTGGCCCCTTTCCCCTTACGCCAGCCCGGGCCCCTTTCCCCCTGCGCCGGCCTGGCCCCTTTCCCCTTACGCCAGCCCGGGCCCCTTTCCCCTACGCCGGCCTGGCCCCTTTCCCCCTACGCCGGCCTGGCCCCTTTCCCCTTACGCCAGCCCGGGCCCCTTTCCCCTACGCCGGCCTGGCCCCTTTCTCCCTACGCCGGCCCGGGCCCCTTTCCCCTACGCCGGCCTGGCCCCTTTCTCCCTACGCCAGCCCGGGCCCCTTTCCCCTACGCCGGCCCGGCCCCTTTCCCCCTACGCCGGCCCGGGCCCCTTTCCCCTACGCCGGCCTGGCCCCTTTCTCCCTACGCCGGCCCGGGCCCCTTTCCCCTACGCCGGCCTGGCCCCTTTCCCCTTACGCCAGCCCGGGCCCCTTTCCCCTCACGCCGGCCCGGGCTCCTTTCTCCCTACGCCGGCCTGGCCCCTTTCCCCTTACGCCAGCCCGGGCCCCTTTCCCCTACGCCGGCCCGGCCCCTTTCCCCCTACGCCGGCCCGGGCCCCTTTCCCCTCACGCCGGCCCGGGCCCCTTTCTCCCTACGCCGGCCTGGCCCCTTTCCCCTCACGCCGGCCCGGGCCCCTTTCCCCTACGCCGGCCCGGGCCCCTTTCCCCCTACGCCGGCCCGGGCCCCTCTCCCCCTACGCCGGCCTGGCCCCTTTCCCCCTACGCCGGCCTGGCCCCTTTCCCCCTACGCCGGCCTGGCCCCTTTCCCCCTACGCCGGCCCGGGCCCCTTTCCCCTCACGCCGGCCCGGGCCCCTTTCTCCCTACGCCGGCCCAGGCCCCTCTCCCCCTACGCCGGCCCGGGCCCCTTTCCCCCTACGCCGGCCCGGGCCCCTTTCCCCCTACGCCGGCCCGGGCCCCTCTCCCCCTACGCCGGCCCGGGCCCCTTTCCCCCTACGCCGGCCCGGGCCCCTTTCCCCCTACGCCGGCCAGGGCCCCTTTCCCCCTACGCCGGCCTGGCCCCTTTCCCCTACGCCGGCCCGGGCCCCTTTCCCCCTGCGCCGGCCTGGCCCCTTTCCCCCTCACGCCGGCCTGGCCCCTTTCCCCCTCACGCCGGCCCGGGCCCCTTTCCCCCTACGGCGGCCCGGGCCCCTTTCCCCCTACGGCGGCCCGGGCCCCTTTCCCCCTACGGCGGCCCGGGCCCCTTTCCCCCTACGGCGGCCCGGGCCCCTTTCCCCCTACGCCGGCCCGGGCCCCTCTCCCCCTACGCCGGCCTGGCACCTTTCCCCCTACGCCGGCCTGGCCCCTTTCCCCTGCGCCGGCCTGGCCCCTTTCCCCCTACGCCGGCCCGGGCCCCTTTCCCCTCACGCCGGCCCGGGCCCCTTTCCCCTCACGCCGGCCCGGGCCCCTTTCCCCTACGCCGGCCCGGCCCCTTTCCCCTTACGCCGGCCCGGCCCCTTTCCCCCTACGCCGGCCCGGGCCCCTTTCCCCTACGCCGGCCCGGGCCCCTTTCCCCCTGCGCCGGCCCGGGCCCCTTTCCCCCTACACCGGCCCGGGCCCCTTTCCCCCTACGCCGGCCCGGGCCCCTTTCCCCTACGCCGGCCCGGGCCCCTTTCCCCTACGCCAGCCCGGGCCCCTCTCCCCCTACACCGGCTCATACCCGGACTTTCCATCCTTAGTTCATGTCACGTTGCTGGATCTTGAGGGGAGCAGCCAGATCACTGATGCACCCATAGGTGGGGGTGTTGGCCCCAAAAATGGTATAGGAGGGGGCCATGTGGGGTGTTGAATAGGAGCTCACTGTCTGCTGATCCTGTGTACGCTGTTCATGTGTTTGTAGAAAGTCTGTGTGTGCAGTTATGAGCATGTACTTGTATGGACACTGAAGATTTCCCTGCATGTGGCTGAGCATTGGGCAGGGCCGGGCCTGTGGACATGCTAATTACCGAGGCCCTGTGGAACAATGGCTCTCAATGGGCTATGGACACACCCAAAGAATGGGGGCTGTCACCTGAGAGCTGCCAGCAGGAAACACAGAGATTGGCCTCTGACCAGGTGACTTGCTGCATACTAGAAGAGGCCAGGAAGGAGTATAAAGAGGCCATGTGGTCGATGCCATTTTGTCTTCAGCTCAGCACTTCATCCCAGAGGCAGCACTGCAGGGATCGAAGAGCCTGGAAGACCTGTGAACCCATCCTGATCGTAGGATGTGCAACAAGAACTTTTAAACCAGCAGCTGCAACATCTCTGCTAGAGCCTGCATCGAGAACTGGGAGATTCGGTGCATGTAACATATGATACTTTAACAACCTCACTCTCAGGCTTTTCTTTCTCGTGGTAATAAACCTTTAGATGTTAGATGCTAAAGGATTGGCCCAGCGTGATTGTGGGTAAGGTCCAGAGGGTAAATTGACCAGGGATCTGTGGCTGGTTTCTTGGAACCGGACAGAACTTGTTCGGGGTAGGTGGGATTGGGTGCTAGGACCCCCCACCGGTGTATGAGGCCCGGGGCCATCTGGGGCACGGATATTGCTGGGGCGTCAGAGGGGTTTTGCTCGGGAGGCTTCAGGCAGGCTGCTGAAGCGCTCTGTGGGACTGGTTTGTGGCCTGTTGGGAGAGGTCACCAGTCTGGGGGCTGTAAGGAGCCCCGGATTTGAGCAATTCGCCCTGAGCGGACGCCCTCAGCGGTGCCCAGACATGGTCCGGTCCGTCACAGTTCATCAGCCACCCGGCTGCACCAGGCAGCCTCTTGCTTTCCTGGCCACCGAGCGGGTTCTCAGCTTGTGGGGGGGGGGGGGTCTCAGAGACCCACCACCCCCACCAGGTGACAGAAACCCTCCAGCACCATCGCCCCAGCGCCCCATCCCAGTGGTGGGGAGATTTGCTCAGCTGGCTTCCACGCAGGCCCCTGAGCCCTCTTCCTGTTGCCCCCCCCCCCCCCCCGAGTAGTCAGCTTGTCGGAGCCGCCTCCAGGGCTGAGCAGGGCAGCAAGCTAGGTCTTCTCAAAGGCAGCAGGGTTAGGACCTCCCGCTCCTGTACAAGTGGGGCCCAGGCCCCTCCCACTTGGACTCCTCTGCTACTTCATCACCAGGTCAGCCCTTGCTGCTTCTCCCGGTCAGCTTGCTCCCTTGGGGGGCATCCAGCCCCTGCTGCTCTGTCCCTCTCGCCTCCAGCTCTGAGCTTCCAACGCATGGTCGGGGAGCCAGGCCCCCGCTGCCTCGGTGCTCAGCCGCCAGTGGGGCCCAGCGTGGCCCTGGTGCGGGGGAGCAGCCTGCGAGAAGTTCGGTTCCTGGGCTGCTGGATGCCGCTGCGTCCCGTCCAGGTCGCTTCTCCGTCGCTCTTGCTGAAGTGACATGGGACCGGGGCGGGTGCGAGCGGACTGGCGAGGGGGAGCCAGGCGCACCCTCCACGGCCAAGCCCAGCACCGCGCCGGGTCAGTCGCCACAGCCCGGAGCCTGGGACGACGTCCTCGTCACCACAGCCGGGGCTGCCCAGCGCTGGCCAGGAACCTGCCTCTGGAGCGATCGTCCCACTCTGGCTGCGCGGGGTCCTGGGCTGCGGGAGCTTCCTGGCATGTGCCCGTCTCCCTGCCTCCTGCCCCGATTTGTCAACCCCCCGCCCCGATCGCCGACCCCGTCACTCCCGTTAACCCCGTCACTCCCGTTAACCCCCCGCCCCGATCGCCGACCCAGTCACTCCTGTTAACCCCTTCACTCCCGCCATCCCCCTGCCCCGATCGCCGACCCCGTCACTCCCATTAACCCCCCGCCCCGATCGCCGACCCCGTCACTCCCATTAACCCCCGCCCCGATCGCCGACCCAGTCACTCCTGTTAACCCCTTCATTCCCACCATCCCTCCGCCCCGATCGCTGACCCCTTCACTTCTGTTAACCCCTTCACTCCCGCCATCCCTCTGCCCTGATCGCTGACCCCGTCACTCCTGTTAACCCCCCGCCCCGATTGCTGACCCCGTCACTCCCGTTAACCCCGTCACTCCCGCCATCCTCCTGCCCTGATCGCCAACCCCGTCACTCCCATTAACCCCCCGCCCGATCGCCGACCCCGTCACTCCCATTAACCCCCCGACCCGATCGCCGACCCCGTCACTCCCATTAACCCCCTGCCCCGATCGCCGACCCAGTCACTCCTGTTAACCCCTTCATTCCCACCATCCCTCCGCCCCGATCGCCGACCCAGTCACTCCTGTTAACCCCTTCATTCCCACCATCCCCCCGCCCCGATCGCCGACCCAGTCACTCCTGTTAACCCCTTCACTCCCACCATCCCCCTGCCCCGATCGCCGACCCCGTCACTCCTGTTAACCCCTTCACTCCCGTTAACCCCCCACCCCGATCGCCGACCCCGTCACTCCTGTTAACCCCTTCATTCCCACCATCCCCCCGCCCCGATCGCCGACCCAGTCACTCCTGTTAACCCCTTCACTCCCACCATCCCCCTGCCCCGATCGCCGACCCCGTCACTCCTGTTAACCCCTTCACTCCCGTTAACCCCCCACCCCGATCGCCGACCCCGTCACTCCTGTTAACCCCTTCACTCCCACCATCCCCCTGCCCCAATCGCCGACCCCGTCACTCCTGTTAACCCCTTCACTCCCGCCATCCCCCTGCCCCGATGGCCCCCCTCCTTCACTCCTGCCAACCCCCGCCCCGATCGCCGACCCTGTCACTCCCGTTAACCCCTTCACCCCCTGCTTTTGGGAGGCATTGGTGCTCGGAGCCGGCTCAGCCGGGGACCCTGCGGTGGGGGCGGACGCTGGTGCCAGGCTGGAGTCCCCAGCGGGTGGAGGCCCCGACTAGCAAACGAATCGCTACGTGACACCCCGAGATCAACGCAGCCCCCCCCCCCCCGGGCCCAGGTGGGTCCCAAGGGCGGGGCGGGGGCGGCTCCGCCAGGCTGCCCCCGCCCCAATCCGCCCCGCCCCGCCCCTCCCCTCCCCGGAGCAGGGCGCGGAGCGGTGCGCGCTGGCGGCGGCTCCCGTCCCGCCCGGCCCCGCCATGGCCCCGCCCGGCCCCGGCCGCTTCCAGTTCGCCATCGACCGCGGCGGCACCTTCACCGACATCTTCGCGCGCTGCCCCGGCGGCCGCGTCCGCGTCCTCAAGCTGCTCTCGGAGGACCCGGCGCGGTACCGCGACGCGCCCACCGAGGGCATCCGCCGCGTGCTGCGGGAGGTGCGCGCCGGGCCGCCTGCCGGGGGGGTGAGGGGCCCGGGGGGGGTGTGCCGGGGGGGTAAGGGACCCCTGGGGGGGGGGCGTTCCCGGCGCGGGGGGTAAGGGGCCCGGGGGGTGTGTGCCCGGGGGGTAAGGGGCCCGGGGGGGGGGCGTTCCCGGCGCGGGGGGTAAGGGGCCCCTGGGGGGGTGCCCGGGGGGGAGTAAGGGGCCCCTCGGGGGGGGTGTGCCCGGGGGGGGGTAAGGGGCCCCTGGGGGGGGCGTTCCCGGCGCGGGGGGTAAGGGGCCCCTGGGGGGGTGCCCGGGGGGGAGTAAGGGGCCCCTCGGGGGGGGTGTGCCCGGGGGGGGTAAGGGGCCCCTGGGGGGGGCGTTCCCGGCGCGGGGGGTAAGGGGCCCGGGGGGGGTAAGGGGCCCCTGGGGGGGGCGTTCCCGGCGCGGGGGGTAAGGGGTCCGGGGGGGGGCGTGCCTGGGGCGTGGAGGGCGCGTACTGCGCTGGGCCACCCTCACTTCCTGGGCTTGGCTCCCCGTTTGCCCCACAGCCCAGGCACATGGCTCTGCAGGTTGCCCTGGGTCCTTCCTGGGCTGCACCAAGCTGGCCCCAGCACCGCAGCCTGGCAGCCCCGGGCAGGCCCCAGTCCCGGGTTGCCGCAGCCTCAGGCTTTGCCCCTCCCCCGGGGCGCTAGGTGCCGGGCCGGGGTGCAGCACCCCCTGCTGTTCCCATGGCCGTGGTCATGCTGGGTCCTGGTGTATGAGGGGCCCCCAGGTCAGAGCCCTGGGCTGGGACCCACACTTCACTGGTTCGCATTGGCCCACTCCCTGCCGCTCTGTGCCTCGGTTTCCCCATTGGCACACCAGGGCCAGCACTCCCCCATCCATGGGCATGAGGTGCTGGGAGCTGCCCGGAGGGGGTTGCTCGCCGTGACCCACAGCCCCCCCCAGGAATGTGGCAGCCCCCTGCCCGGCGACCGGCCCCTGGACGCGTCCCAGATCGAGTGGATCCGCATGGGGACGACGGTGGCCACCAACGCCCTGCTGGAGCGCAAGGGCGAGCGCATCGCCCTGCTCGTCACCAAGGGCTTCCGGGACCTTCTGTACATCGGCAACCAGGCCCGGCCCCAGCTCTTTGACCTGGTGAGTCCCCGGCCCCGCGCCTCCCGGCCAGCCAGGCTGCGACGCCGGCTCCGGCTTGGCGGGGCCTCAGCTGCCCGGGCCAAGGAGCTCCGAGGCGGGGCAGGCCGGTGGCTGGGGATTGGCTGGGGCGCCGGGCGGGGCGCTCTCTGGACCCCTGCCCAGGCAGCCCCTGTCCACCGACCCAGAGCCAATGGCTGGGGAGCTCGGTGCAAGGAGCCTGGACCACGTTCCCCAGCTAATCTCCCCGCTGCCGGGGCCTCCCTTTATCTGCCCTTGGCTGGTGCTGGGCCCTGCCAGGCACAGGCCCCCCAGCCCTGGGGCTGCCCTGCCTGTTTGCACGTGGCCTGGGCTGAGCCTTTAATCCTCCCGGTTGCTCCTGGACCCCACCCCCTTCCCAGCATCTGCCTCTTGCAAAGCCCTTTGATCCCGGGCCTGTGGCCTGGGGCGAGCGGGGTGGGATGCTGGGGGAGGGGCAGAGGGAGGTCGGAGCCCTGGGCAGCCATTTCTGGGGGGCAGGAGCTGCCTCCAGGGCGATGTGGGCGGGGGTAGAAAGAGGGCCCCGGGGCCCTTGCGTGCGGAGCTGGGGAGCAGGTGGGAGCCTGGGACTCACCCTGTAGGGAGGGGGTGAGGCAAGGCCTGGGGGGCTCACACCCGGAGCACGGGGCCCCAGGGCACACGCCCCAGCCCCCGAGGAATGCGCCGGGGGGGGCAGCCAAAGACAGTGATGGTCCAGGAGGGGCCCCAGCATCTTCACGCTGGTGCCTGACCGGCGGGGGGGGGATCCCTGGGCGGGCCGGGGGCTGCCGCTGGAGTGACGGGCCGCTCTCCCCGGGGTCGCCAGGCGGTGGCGGTGCCCGACATGCTCTACGAGGAGGTGGTGGAGGTGGACGAGCGGCTGATCCTGCACCAAGCCGGCTGCCAGCTCCCCGGGGCCGAGCTCGGCCCGGTGGTCACAGGTTGGTGTTCGGAGCCGGGGCAGAGTGGGGGCTGTCAGGGCGGGGGGCCGGCTGGCCCGCTCCTGGGGCGGCCCCGGGCAGTGCCATGGAGGGTCCCACCCTGACCCTTCGGGGCTCCCAGCTTTGCCTGGTCCTTGGGGAGCTAGGGTTACTCTCCGGGGGGGGGGGGAGTAATTCTCAGTGGCTGCTTGTGTTCCCATAGGGGGTGGGTCCTCCCTGCTCCCCCCGAGCTCGTCCGAGGGCACCCTGACGCTGACCCCTAGGTGGCCATGGCCTCTGCGGGCTGGTGCCCTTGGACCCGGGGGCGGGTTACAGCACTTCAAGCTCCTGCGCCCCCCAGCCCCGCTGTCACGCCACGGCCGCCCTGCTGGGAACCCACGTGGTGAGGGAACCTCACGGGGCCTTGGGCCCCCCAGGGTCTGTAGCTTGGGTGCGAGGAGCATGGAAGCCAAGGCCAGCAAACCCCAAGGGGGCGGGAGAGAAGCCACCAGCCCAGGTATTTACTCCTAGGCAGTGCCCAGGCAAGGGGGGCCAACCACCCCAATATTCAGTCAGAGACACCAAATGATTCTTTGCTTCAGCCTTCACGGCCGAGGATTCGGGGAGACCCCCGCACCCGAGCCGTCCTTTGTACTGACATCTCAGGAACTCTGATTGAGGGTGAGACGGCGCGTTGGGGTCCCCCGTCTCCTGCACCCCGAAATGGCACAAACAGGCTGCACCAGCCGGGGGAATAGAGGAAGTTTATTGCCTCTCCAGGATACAGCACAGCACAGATGTAGTCTGGTCACAGAGCTGGGCTAGGATGCCTCAGGCCCCCTTGAGATGGGGGAGACTGGGCCCCTAAACTCCAGCCCCTGTCCCTAGGCTGTCCCCTCCATGCTCCCAGACAACAACTAACTAACCCTCTTCCAGCCCTGCCCCCCAGCCAGGGCAGCATCCCCCTTCCTTTGTTCCTCTCCATGGGGGGTGTCTGGCCACTGGTTTGCATAGTGACTCATCCTGTTCTGCTGGGTCCTGGTACCCACGGCAGCCAGTGGGGGTTCCCCCAGAGCCAGCAGCATAGAAACCAGCCAGGTCCCCCCACTACGTCACACGGGGTCATTAGAGGAGGTTTTGGAACAAACTGAGAAACTTCCCAGTAACAAGCCACCGGGCCCAGCCGGCGCTCAGCGGTGGTGTGGAACCTCCTTTAAACCAGCCACTGTAGCAATGACGGGAAGAGAGCTAACGTGACCCCAGTCTTTAAGAAGGGCTCTAGAGGCGATCCTGGCGATTCCAGGCCGGTAAGGCGAACGTCAGTACCTGGCAATTAGTTGAAACGATAGTAAGAATCAAATCAGACACCTGGATGAACATAGTTTGTTGGGGGAAGTCGGCATGGTTTGTGTCCAGGGAAATGCTGCCTCGCTAATCTGCAGAAGGGGCCGTGCCCAGGAAAGCTCAGGGTGCTCTGTTAGTCTGTGCGGTGCTAGCCGGCTAGTTTGTTGTTTTAAGTTCACTCTGCTAGAATTCCTTGGGGGGGTCAGTAAACGTGCACCAGGGGGATCCGGTGGCTGTCGTGCACTTAGATTGTCAGAGAGGCAAGGTGCCTCCCCACAGGCTCTTACGCTGCCGTGGGTGAGAGGGAAGGCCCCTTCATGGACTGAGAGCTGGTTAAAAGCCAGGAAGCCGGGGGTAGGAATGAAAGGTCAGTTTTCGGAATGGAGGGGTAACTAGTGGGGTCCCCCAAGGGTCTGTCCTGGTGTGTTGGGGGGTCCCCGACCCTGCACCCCCTCTGCAGCCAGACGTGACTCTCGGGCGGCCAGTCGAGTGGAAGGTTTTATTGGTTCCCAGGGACAGGATCCATGTTCCGCAGGCTCCGAGAGCCGCAGCCTGATTCCTCTCGGGGGAAGGGCTCCCAGGTCTTCCAGGCCCCTTCCCTGCTCCAAGCCTCATCTCTCCTCCTCCTCAGGCCCCAGCCCGCCTCTCCTTTGTCTCCCTTCCTGGGCCGGAGTTGTGATCTGTTTCTGGGCCCAGTGCACATCCGGAGGGAGACCTCAGGAACCCCCACGGCGCAGAACGAAGCCGGGGTTACATCACCCCCATAGGCCACACCTGGGGCTCACCCTAGGCCGTGATCTGGGGGGGGCAGGGAGGTGGCAACGCTTGCAGATGACACTAACAGCTCAAGGTAGCTGGGGCCACAGCAGACTGGGCAGAGCGTCCGAAGGGTCCCACCACCCTGAGCGAGCGGGAGATGAAACGTCCCGTTGCTGAGTCGTGCACGTTGGGAAACGTGATCCCAGCTACACGTGCAAAGTGATGGGGACTCCTTTGGCTGGGCTGCGCCGGAGCCCCTGGGGTCGCTGTGGGCGGTTCTCTGCAGCGTGTCGGGAATCCTGCGAGAGGGGCTAGCGGGTGAGACGATCCCTCGTTGCCTCTCCTAAACCCTGGCACGCTCACAGCTGCAATCCTGCGCCCGGGGCTCGCCCCTCCCCTGAGGGATCTCAGCATTGGAGAAGGTTCAAAACGGGCCACAGACACGATGGGGGGGGAGGTTGGAGCTGTGACCGGGGTGGGAGCCCCTGGGCCCTGCAGCCCCGTCCTCAGCCAGGCAGGACACTCAGGCGCCAGGGAGAACAGAAGGTCTGTTGGCTCCCAGGGACACGGCGTAGCTCAGACCTGTCAGCACAGGGACCAGAAGCCGCCAGCCCGGCCCGTCTTGGGGAGGGGGACCCAGGCCCTGGGCCCCTCCTGCATTCTCACCCTCAGCACCTGGTCCCAGCCCTGCCCTTGTCCCTTCCCAGCAAAAAGCGGTCACCTGGTTGCACCCCCCCACCGAGGCTCAGATTACAGAAAGTCGGGGCCATTGTGTACGTGCTGGACTGGGGCAGCCTCCCTCGCTGAGTCACACCCAACGCACCCATCCCCAGCCGGGCAGCGATGCCGTGCTCAGGGAAACTGAGGCACACACCGGGGGTTACTACAAGACAGCAGAACTCATGCCACATAACAAAGTGAACAGAACAAATACACACCCCACTTAGTCACAGGAACAGGTGCCATGTGAAGAGATTAAAAAGACGGGGACCTCTCCGCTTCCAAGCGAGGCGGCTAAGGCCATGTCGACACATGAATTATGCAAATGAGATGGCGATAGTCCACACTTCACCGCATTTGCAGTGTAGACATAGCCTGGGGGGGCTAGGAGACAGGTCTATAAAATAATGGCGGGTGTGGGGTGACTAAGGGAAAGTGATCGACTTGTTCCCAGAGCACGAAATGAAGTGAACGGGTGGCAGGTTTAAAGCAAACAAAAGGAAGTTTCCTTCACTCAGGCTGCGTCTACGCTGCAGGCTTTGTGCGAGAGCACGGCCACGCTGCCATGCGCTTTGCGCACGAGCATCCACGGCAGCATGGACGCTGTCTTGCGCAAGGACGCTCGGAGGGCCATTCTGTTGCCCGTGCACGCTGCCTTCTTGCGCAAAAAGCCTGCAGTGTAGAGGTAGCCCCAGTGCGCAGTCGACCTGTGGAACTCCTTGCTGCAGGATGTTGTGAAGACCAGGACTTTGACAGCATTCAAACAAGTTAAATGAATTCTGGGGAAGTTAGAGCGCAGCGCCAGAGGGCTTTGCCTGGGCGCGTTTGTAGGGACAGCAGAGGTTGGGGGGTGCTAAGTTTGTTTATGGGTAGATGGCTGGCTCCTGGGTGCACCCTCAAGTGCTCAAGGTGGACGGGGGCGGGTGGCTGCTCATCCCTGGCTCAGACCTGGGCCCCTTCCCGGCAGCTCCCAGCGTGGTTTGGAGGCCTCAGTACTTTGGGGACCGGCGCTGGGTTTATTGGCCTGGTGATGGCTGAGCCGGGGGTGGGTGGCTTGGCCCTTGGCACGGGGAGTGGCGCTTCCTGTGCCCCCTGTCAGGCTGCTCCTGCCGTGGACTCGCTGGTCTCCATTCGGGCTCCCTGCCCATCTGGGCTTGGGGTGCGGCCGGGGGCTTCCCTTGTCTGGGCCTTCCTCGGCCCCCGTGCCTGTAACCCTTCCGGCTGGGGCCCAGAGCTGGCAGTAGCATTGGTGTCTGCCCTGCGCCGGGGCCCTCAGCTCCGTCCCTCCCCAGGCGTGACGGGGGACTCGCTGGTGGTGCAGCGCCCCGTGGACCTGGCCTTGCTGCGCAGGGACCTGCAGCGGCTGCTGGCGCGGGGGATCCAGAGCCTGGCTGTGGTGCTGCTGCATTCCTACACGTGAGTCCCTGGGGGCCCTGGGTGCGGGCGGGAGCCCTTCGCCCTGCAGGTGGGGGCTGAGCTGAGCCCCGTGGGGGCCGCCCCCCCCCGCGCTGTGGTCGCAGCCAGTCGGGGCTGGAGCCTGTCGCTCCGAAGTCAGTGCCACCCCCGGGCACTTCAGCTGGGTGCCTGGGCCGTGCTGGGCAGCCTGACTCTCTCCCTGGCAGCTGGCCGGCCCACGAGCGGCAGGTGGAGGCGCTGGCCCGCGAGCTGGGCTTCCAGCAGGTGTCGCTCTCCTCGGCCGTGATGCCCATGGTGCGGGTGGTGCCGCGTGGTTTCACCGCCTGCGCCGACGCCTACCTCACCCCCTGCATCCGGCGCTACCTGGACAGCTTCCGCGCCAGCTTCGCCCAGCAGCTGCAGGTGAGCCCGGTGCCCCAGCGGCTGGGGGGCAGCGCCCCAAACTGCCCCCCTGAGCCAGACAGACCTGGGCCTTCTCGCCCCCCCACATGGACTCATCTGCCCCCCCAGTCCATGCCAGGTCCCACCTGGCGCCAGGCTCACCTGCTCCCTCTGGCTCCCCCTGCAGGACAGCCAGGTGCTCTTCATGCGCTCTGACGGGGGCCTGACCCCCATGGAGCAGTTCTGTGGCTCCCGGGCCGTCCTGTCGGGGCCCGCCGGCGGCGTCGTGGGCTACGCGCTCACCACCTACAGCCGGGAGGAGGGGCAGCCTGTGATCGGCTTCGACATGGGAGGTGGGTGCTGCCCCCAGGGTCTGCCTGGGGATGGAGCCGGGGCTCCCGGCCTGGCCGGGCTGTGGGGAAGGTGCTGACTGGGTCCCCCGCAGGCACCTCGACGGACGTCAGCCGCTACGCCGGCGAGTACGAGCACGTCTTCGAGGCCACCATGGCTGGGGTCAGCATCCAGGCCCCGCAGCTGGACATCAACACTGTGGCGGCCGGCGGCGGCTCCATGCTCTTCTTCCGGTGGGTGTCTGCCCGGGTCGCCGGGTGTCACGGAGTGGGGGGGTCACCGGGCCGGCACCCCACCCACAGCCAGGCGGGACTCTCAGGCGGCAGGTAGAAGAGAAGGTCTGTGGGTCCCAAGGACACGGCGTGGCTCAGACTTGTTGGTACAGGAGCCCCCAGCCCAGCCCAGCCCAGGGGGAAGGGGGCCAGAATCAGGTCTCTGGGCCCCCGCCGAGCTCCCCAGGAAGCCCAGCTCCCCTCTCCCTGAGCCAGCAGAAAACTAAACTCACCCCCCAGCAACTGGTCCCAGCCCCCAGGCTGCCCCACCCCCGCCTTTGTGCGATCTGCTGTCCCGCCTGGCCTCCCCCTCCTGCAGATAGTGCTGCAGTGCCCGGGAAACTGAGGCACACACAGAGTTACTGCAGCACAGTGGAGTCACACACAGCACCACGAGAGTGAATAGGAAACCGAGCGAATACAGTCCCCTCTGCGTCACACCAGCCCCATCCCCGGCCGCCCTGGGCCCTCGGCTGTGCCGCCCTTTCCTGGCAGTCGGGTGGAGTGTCCCGGCCTGGCCTTTGGGGGCTCTGTGCCCCAAACCCCAGCCTGGCCCTAGGAGCTGGTCACGGGGCTCCTGGCCCTTTGAGTTCATTGATCTCCTGGGGCTGGCGCGTGCCCCTGCCCGGTTTGGCTCACTGGCCAGGCACGGGGCCGTACCACGTCCTGCCCGGCCACGGGGCCGTACCACGTCCTGCCCGGCCACGGGGCCGTACCACGTCCTGCCCGGCCACGGGGCCGTACCACGTCCTGCCCGGCCACGGGGCCGTACCACGTCCTGCCCGGCCACGGGGGTGACGCCGCATCCCAGTCACGGGGCCGTACCTCTTCCTGCCCGGAAGGGGGTGACGGTATGTCCTGGGCATGGGGCCGTACCTCGTCCTGCCCGGAAGGGGGTGACGGCGTGTCTGGGGCTGGCGCGTGCTGCAGTAACATGTCCCCCCGTCTTTCCCAGGTCCAGGCTGTTTGTGGTTGGTCCTGAGTCCGCAGGGGCCCATCCCGGCCCGGCCTGCTACAGGAAGGGTGAGGCCGTGGCGTGGCGCGGCGTGGGGGGGGGGCAGGGAGGGGGCGAGGTAGCGACTGACCCCGGGTCCTTGCAGGGGGACCCCTGACGGTGACTGACGCCAACCTGTGCCTGGGCCGCCTGCTGCCCCACTACTTCCCCCGCATCTTCGGGCCGGGCGAGGACCAGCCGCTGGCGCGGGAGGCCAGCTGGGAGGCCTTCCAGGCGCTGACGGCCCGCGTGAACGCCTCCCTGGCCGGCCAGGCCCCGGGCCCCCCCTCCCCGCTCACCGTGGAGCAGGTGGCCATGGGCTTCATCCGCGTGGCCAACGAGAGCATGTGCCGGCCCATCCGCTCCCTGACCCAGGTAGGGCTGGCCCCCCCCGCCCCCGCTGCCCTGCCTGCACGGGGGCAGGGCCAGGCCTGGGCCCGAGCGCCCCCAGTTCTGCGCAGGCCACGCCAGGGACTCTACCCCAGGGGAGGGGGGACAAGTCGGGGCTCGGCTCACTGCAGGGGGTGGGGGTCCCTGGGTCTCCCCGGTGGGGTGGGGGCGGGGCGTGCTGGCCCCGTGGGTGATGCTCGCTTTGGTTCCGGCAGGCCAGGGGCCACGACACCTCGCACCATGTGCTGGCCTGTTTCGGGGGCGCCGGGGGGCAGCATGCCTGTGCCATCGCCCGGGCGCTGGGCATGAGGCGGGTGTTCATCCACAAGTAGGTACCGGGCAGTGGGGGGGAGGGGGAAGCAGAGATCACTGCTCCCCCAGGGGCCTGTCGGGGCAGGTACGAGGCCCCCCAGGGCTGGGCAGGGCTGGGAATACCAGCCCGGTGGTTCTCTGGGGAGCCCACTGGCTGCGCAGGGGCCAGGCTCCTTTTGGTAGGGGGCTGATTTTAGGGTCCCTGCTGCAGCAGTGCAGGTGTTAGAGGCTAAGAGGGAGCAGAGCCAGGTGCCGGGACGGGGCACCGCGGGGTCAGGGGCCGTGGGGAGCAGGGCCGGGCCCCAGGAAGGGGCACCGCGGGGTCAGGGGCCGTGGGGAGCAGGGCCGGGCCCCAGCATGGGGCACCGCGGGGTCAGGGGCCGTGGGGAGCAGGGCCGGGCCCCAGCACGGGGCACCGCGGGGTCAGGAGCCGCGGGGAGCAGGGCCGGGCCCCAGCACGGGGCACCGCGGGGTCAGGAGCCGTGGGGAGCAGGGCCGGGCCCCAGCACGGGGCACCGCGGGGTCAGGGGCCGTGGGGAGCAGGGCCGGGCCCCAGCACGGGGCACCGCGGGGTCAGGGGCCGTGGGGAGCAGGGCCGGGCCCCAGCACGGGGCACCGCGGGGTCAGGAGCCGCGGGGAGCAGGGCCGGGCCCCAGCACGGGGCACCGCGGGGTCAGGGGCCGTGGGGAGCAGGGCCGGGCCCCAGCACGGGGCACCGCGGGGTCAGGGGCCGTGGGGAGCGGGGCCGGGCCCCAGCACGGGGCACCGCGGGGTCAGGGGCCGTGGGGAGCGGGGCCGGGCCCCAGCATGGGGCACCGCGGGGTCAGGGGCCGTGGGGAGCGGGGCCGGGCCCCAGCACGGGGCACCGCGGGGTCAGGAGCCGTGGGGAGCGGGGCCGGGCCCCAGCACGGGGCACCGCGGGGTCAGGAGCCGTGGGGAGCGGGGCCGGGCCCCAGCACGGGGCACCGCGGGGTCAGGAGCCGCGGGGAGCGGGGCCGGGCCCCAGCACGGGGCACCGCGGGGTCAGAGGCCGTGGGGAGCAGGGCCGGGCCCCAGCACGGGGCACCGCGGGGTCAGGGGCCGTGGGGAGCAGGGCCGGGCCCCAGCACGGGGCACCGCGGGGTCAGGGGCGGTGGGGAGCAGGGCCGGGCCCCAGCACGGGGCACCGCGGGGTCAGGAGCCGCGGGGAGCAGGGCCGGGCCCCAGCACGGGGCACCGCGGGGTCAGGGGCCGTGGGGAGCAGGGCCGGGCCCCAGCACGGGGCACCGCGGGGTCAGGAGCCGCGGGGAGCAGGGCCGGGCCCCAGCATGGGGCACCGCGGGGTCAGGGGCCGTGGGGAGCAGGGCCGGGCCCCAGCACGGGGCACCGCGGGGTCAGGAGCCGCGGGGAGCAGGGCCGGGCCCCAGCATGGGGCACCGCGGGGTCAGGGGCCGTGGGGAGCAGGGCCGGGCCCCAGCACGGGGCACCGCGGGGTCAGGGGCCGTGGGGAGCAGGGCCGGGCCCCAGCACGGGGCACCGCGGGGTCAGGGGCCGTGGGGAGCAGGGCCGGGCCCCAGCATGGGGCACCGCGGGGTCAGGGGCCGTGGGGAGCAGGGCCGGGCCCCAGCACGGGGCACCGCGGGGTCAGGGGCCGTGGGGAGCAGGGCCGGGCCCCAGCACGGGGCACCGCGGGGTCAGGGGCCGTGGGGAGCGGGGCCGGGCCCCAGCATGGGGCACCGCGGGGTCAGGGGCCGTGGGGAGCGGGGCCGGGCCCCAGCACGGGGCACCGCGGGGTCAGGGGCCGTGGGGAGCGGGGCCGGGCCCCAGCACGGGGCACCGCGGGGTCAGGGGCCGTGGGGAGCGGGGCCGGGCCCCAGCACGGGGCACCGCGGGGTCAGGGGCCGTGGGGAGCGGGGCCGGGCCCCAGCACGGGGCACCGCGGGGTCAGGGGCCGTGGGGAGCGGGGCCGGGCCCCAGCACGGGGCACCGCGGGGTCAGGGGCCGCGGGGAGCAGGGCCGGGCCCCAGCACGGGGCACCGCGGGGTCAGGGGCCGTGGGGAGCAGGGCCGGGCCCCAGCACGGGGCACCGCGGGGTCAGGGGCCGTGGGGAGCAGGGCCGGGCCCCAGCACGGGGCACTGCGGGGTCAGGGGCCGTGGGGAGTGGGGCCGGGCCCCAGCACGGGGCACCGCGGGGTCAGGGGCCGTGGGGAGCGGGGCCGGGCCCCAGCACGGGGCACCGCGGGGTCAGGGGCCGTGGGGAGCGGGGCCGGGCCCCAGGAAGGGGCACCGCGGGGGGCAGGGGGCCGTGAGGAATGGGGGGGCCTTGGGGAATGGGGGGGCCCAGGACGGGGCGCATGGGGCCATGGAGAGTGGGGGGCCTTGGGGAGCAGGGCTGGGCCCCAGGACGGGGCACCACGGGGGGCAGGGGCCCATGGAGAGTGGGGGGCCTTGGGGAGCAGGGTTGGGCCCCAGGACAGGGCACCGCGGGGGGCAGGGGGCCGTGGGGAACGGGGGGGCCCAGGACGGGACGTAGGGGGCCATGGAGAGTGGGGGGCCGTGGGGAGCAGGGCTGGGCCCCAGGACGGGGCACCACTGGGGGCAGGGGCCCATGGAGAGTGGGGGGGCCGTGGAGAATGGGGGGGCCCAGGACGGGGCGCAGGGGGCCGTGGGGAGCAGGGCTGGGCCCCAGGACGGGGCACCGCGGGGGGCAGGGGGCCGTGGGGAACGGGGGGGGCCCAGGACGGGGCGCAGGGGGCCGTGGGGAGCAGGGCCGGGCCCCGGGACGGGGCACCGCGGGAGGCAGGAGACGGGTGGCTGCTATGCTCCGGCGCGGGCGGGCAGACCCTGGGGCGGAGCCGGGGCCGGCGGGAGCTGCTGACGCGGGGCCCTTGCAGGCACAGCGGGATCCTGTCGGCCTACGGGCTGGCCCTGGCGGACGTGGTGCACGAGGCCCAGGAGCCCTGCTCCCTGCGCTACGAGCCCGGGGCCTTCGGCCAGCTGGACCAGCGCATCGCGGCGCTGGAGGCCGAGTGCGTGCGGGCCCTGCAGGCCCAGGGCTTTGCCAGGTACGGCGCCGCGTGCCCGGAGCCGCGGGTACCGCTGGGCCCGCAGGGACCGCCCGGGGGTCTGAATGGGAGAAAAGGAGGTTTTGTCCTGTTGGAAACAGCGGGGCGTGGGCGGGCTGTGGGCGGATGGGCTCCTCGCCCCACCGGGCGGCTGGGGGGCCTCGTGGCACACAGCCGGCATGCGGGCGGTTGGCGGGTGTTTGGGGGGGGCGGTTCTGGCACACTGCCAGCACGCTGGTGGTCATGGAGTGTTTGGGGGGGCAGGCTCGGGAGCGGTGGGGGGGCGCTCTGGCAGGCTGTCATGGGGTGTTTGGGGGGAAGCTGGGGGGTGAGCTTGGGGGGGTTCTCGGGGGCTGGCATGCAGGCGGTCGTGGGGTGTTTGGGGGAAGCTGGGGGGTGATCTTGGGGGGGTTCTCGGGGGCTGGCATGCAGGTGGTTGTGGGGTGTTTGGGGGAAGCTGGGGGGTGAGCTTGGGGGGATTCACGGGGGCTGGCATGCGGGCGGTCGTGGGGTGTTTGGGGGGAAGCTGGGGGCCGGCGTGCGGGCGGTCGTGGGGTGTTTGGGAGGAAGCTGGGGGCCGGCGTGCGGGCGGTCGTGGGGTGTTTGTTTGGGGGGAAGCTGGGGGCCGGCGTGTGGGGGTTTTCAGGGGCTGGCATGCGGGCGGTCGTGGGGTGTTTGGGGGGAAGCTGGGGGCCGGCGTGTGGGCGGTCGTGGGGTGTTTGTTTGGGGGGAAGCTGGGGGCCGGCGTGTGGGCGGTCGTGGGGTGTTTGTTTGGGGGGAAGCTGGGGGCCGGCGTGCGGGCGGTCGTGGGGTGTTTGTTTGGGGGGAAGCTGGGGGCCGGCGTGCGGGCGGTCGTGGGGGGTTCGGGGGGAAGCTGGGGGCCGGCGTGCGGGCGGTCGTGGGGGGTTCGGGGGGAAGCTGGGGGCCGGCGTGCGGGCGGTCGTGGGGGGTTCGGGGGGAAGCTGGGGGCCGGCGTGCGGGCGGTCGTGGGGGGTTCGGGGGGAAGCTGGGGGCCGGCGTGCGGGCGGTCGTGGGGGGGTTCGGGGGGAAGCTGGGGGCCGGCGTGCGGGCGGTCGTGGGGGGGTTCGGGGGGAAGCTGGGGGCCGGCGTGCGGGCGGTCGTGGGGGGGTTCGGGGGGAAGCTGGGGGCCGGCGTGCGGGCGGTCGTGGGGGGGTTCGGGGGGAAGCTGGGGGCCGGCGTGCGGGCGGTCGTGGGGGGGTTCGGGGGGAAGCTGGGGGCCGGCGTGCGGGCGGTCGTGGGGGGGTTCGGGGGGAAGCTGGGGGCCGGCGTGCGGGCGGTCGTGGGGGGTTCGGGGGGAAGCTGGGGGCCGGCGTGCGGGCGGTCGTGGGGGGTTCGGGGGGAAGCTGGGGGCCGGCGTGCGGGCGGTCGTGGGGGGTTCGGGGGGAAGCTGGGGGCCGGCGTGCGGGCGGTCGTGGGGGGGTTCGGGGGGAAGCTGGGGGCTGGCGTGCGGGCGGTCGTGGGGGGGTTCGGGGGGAAGCTGGGGGCCGGCGTGCGGGCGGTCGTGGGGGGGTTCGGGGGGAAGCTGGGGGCCGGCGTGCGGGCGGTCGTGGGGGGGTTCGGGGGGAAGCTGGGGGCCGGCGTGCGGGCGGTCGTGGGGGGTTCGGGGGGAAGCTGGGGGCCGGCGTGCGGGCGGTCGTGGGGGGTTCGGGGGGAAGCTGGGGGCCGGCGTGCGGGCGGTCGTGGGGGGTTCGGGGGGAAGCTGGGGGCCGGCGTGCGGCCGGTCGTGGGGGGTTCGGGGGGAAGCTGGGGGCCGGCGTGCGGGCGGTCGTGGGGGGTTCGGGGGGAAGCTGGGGGCCGGCGTGCGGGCGGTCGTGGGGGGTTCGGGGGGGCGGGCAGGTTCGTGGGGCCCTTGGTGGCCGGCAGGCTCGTTGCGTAGCCCCCGGCTAAGCCGCCCTTCCCGCGCAGGTCTCAGATCAGCACAGAGCCCTTCCTGCACCTGCGCTATGACCACACGGACTGTGCCCTCATGTGCTCCGCCAAGGGGCACCCGGCCACTCCCGACTCCTGCCGAGCCGGGGACTTCGGCTCTGCCTTCTCCAGGAGGTGGGGCTCGCTCCCTGGGGCTGGGGCTGCCCCCCCCAATCAGGGGCTGGCCTGGGGGTGCTGTGCCCAGGGCTGCTCCCAGAATGACTGACGTGCACTGTGGGACGGTCCCGAGGGCCCAGGCTTAGTGGGAAGCAACCGCCGTAGGCCCGCTGGAGACATGACATGCCCTGCCCCGCCCCGCCTGCCCCGCCTGCCCCGCCCTGCCCTGCCCGGCGGCGTCTCCAGCGCAGCGTCTCCGGGCTAACGGCTGCCCTGCCCCGCCCCGCCCCGCCCCGCCCCGCCTGTCCCGCCCTGCCCTGCCCGGCGGCGTCTCCAGCGCAGCGTCTCCGCGCTAACGGCTGCCTGGCCCCGCCCCGCCCTGCCCTGCCCGTGTCTCCGGCGCCGCGTCTCTGGGCTAACGGCTGCCTGGCCCTGCCCCGCCCCGCCCTGCCCTGCCCGTGTCTCCGGCGCCGCGTCTCTGGGCTAACGGCTGCCTGGCCCTGCCCCGCCCCGCCCTGCCCTGCCCGTGTCTCCGGCGCCGCGTCTCTGGGCTAACGGCTGCCTGGCCCTGCCCTGCCCTGCCTGTGTCTCCGGCACAGTGTCTCCAGGCTAACAGCTGCCTGGCCCTGCCCTGCCCTGCCCTGCCCATGTCTCCGGCGCCGCGTCTCTGGGCTAACGGCTGCCTGGCCCTGCCCCGCCCTGCCCTGCCCGTGTCTCCGGCGCCGCGTCTCTGGGCTAACGGCTGCCTGGCCCTGCCCTGCCCTGCCTGTGTCTCCGGCACAGTGTCTCCAGGCTAACGGCTGCCTGGCCCTGCCCTGCCCTGCCCTGCCCATGTCTCCGGCGCCGCGTCTCTGGGCTAACGGCTGCCTGGCCCTGTCCTGCCCTGCCCTGCCTGTGTCTCCGGCACAGCGTCTCCAGGCTAACGGCTGCCTGGCCCTGCCCTGCCCTGCCTGGCGGCGTCTCCAGCGCAGCGTCTGGGCTCACGGCTCCCTGGCCCTGCAGGTACCTGAAGGAGTTTGGCTTCACCATCCCGGGGCGTCCGGTGCTGGTGGACGACGTGCGGGTGCGAGCCACAGGCAGCACCGGGATTGGCCGGGACGAGCCGGTCGCAGCCAGCGGGAGGCCCCCGCGCGTGGAGACGGTGAGAGCCAGGCAGCTGAGCTCGTCCCCCCCCCTCCCCAGGGCTGTTCCCAGAGCCTGGTGCCTGGCCCCCCAGCCAGAGACCGTGCTTCACTCCCAGGCCCCACCTGGTGGCTCGGCTCTGCCCTGACGGGGCTGCCCAGGGCACGCAGGGGCCTGCCGGTCTCCTCTCCTCGGCCGCGGGTGCCGTGTGCAGGGCAGGCTGGGGCCAGGCGTGGTCTGACTCTGCTGATCCTGCCCTGTGGGTCGGGACGGCTGCTCTAGGGCAGGACCAGTATCGGGGACTGGGGGGGGCTGGGCCCTGGTGTTCTCAGGGTATCTCCTCTTCTCCGGGGCAGGTAACCCGCTGCTATTTCACGGACGGCTACCTGGACACCCGCGTGTACCTGCTGGAGGACCTGCGCTCCGACCACTGCGTCCCCGGCCCCAGCATCATCATCGATCAGAACAGGTGGGGCTCAGCCGCCCGGTCCCGCACCGGCGCTGGGGGATGGGCGGGGGGCACGGCAGGGCAGGCTGGGGCGAGCAATGATGGGTGCGGGGGGGTGCCGTGGGGGCCCTCCCTGGGGGCTGGCAGTAACGCATCCCCGTCCCCCAGCACCATCCTCATCGAGCCGGGCTGCACGGCCTCCATCACGCCCCACGGGGACGTCAGCATTGCTGTGGGCTCCGAGCGGCCGCGACCCCCCAGCACCCAGCGCGACGCCATCCAGCTCTCCATCTTCTCCCACCGCTTCATGAGCATTGCAGGTGAGGCTGCTGCCCTGAGCCAGGCCCATTGCTGCCGCAGGGGGGCATGCTGCCCCGCCGGGGCCCTTGGGCAGGGAGCAGCCCCACGGCGCTTTATGCAGTGGGCTGCTGCTGGGGATGCTCTGCTCTGGGCACCAGGGAAGGGGGCTTACGTGCTGCCCCCGCCCCCGCATGGGTTCCAGCCAATAGGAGCAGAGAAATGGCGGAGGGGTCAGGACAGTGGGTGTGAAGCCCCCTTCCCCCCAGAGCAGAGAGCACAGGGAGCAGCCAGCCGCTTTGAGCAGCCTGGGCTGCTGGCAGGCAGGGAGCCTGCCTGGGGTCCTGCAGGGCTGTTGGCCAGCAGCCACCTGGGTAAGCGCCTCCCACAGCCCAACTCCCTGCCCAAGTCACCACCCAAGCCCTCTGCATCCCACGCCCCCAGGTCACACCTCCCTCCCAGACCCTACCCCCCTCCATAGGCACCGCTGTCCCAGCGTGAGACGGGGAAACAAACCACAGAACGTGCAAGCAAATCACTGCAGCACGTCCTCGTGCATCGCACGTCCAGGCGTATCACCAGTCCCCACCCACGCACGTGCTGCATGCGGCTGTGCCTGCAGATTCCGGTTTGGCCTGGGCTCCTGTGCCCGACTGTCCGCGCCGGCAGGAGCACTTGGCTTCCAGCGGCAGGGGCGTCTGTCTCAGCCCCTTAGGCTGGCGGAGCCGTGGCTCTGGCTCGTGTTTGCGTGGGCTGAGCCTGTGTTGCCGGCTTTGTCGGAAGCCCCCTGGTGCCACAGGCCTTTCTGCCCTGGGTCCCTGGCTCCACGGGGGAGCCCAGAGCCAGGTTCCGGCTCTCGCGCAGGCCGGAGAGGCCGGTTGAACGACGTTCCCCGGGCGCTGACGCCGGCCTGCACTGCGTGTGCCTGTCGGGTGGCGCGTTCCCCGGAGCCGGGCTGTGAACCCCGCTGCCCTGGCCCCATGCTCTCAAGGCCCATTCCCCACTCTGGTACGATAAATGCAGAAGTGGGGCCCGCGAAAGGGCCCCAAAACCTTCTCTACCAGCTTTGGTAGAAAGCTCCCCCCAAACCCTAAAAACCTCGATTTTGGGGCTAAAAAGCCGCCGCCACCACCAAGTGCTTTGAGCCCCAACGGGGTGGACACTTGAACCCAAGCCCAGGGCACCCCGAGCTCCTTTCCCCAAAGAGCTTAAAGCCGAAAGAGAAGATCCAAGCCGGCGTCTCTGCCCTGGGCCGAGGCTGCAGATCCTGCCAGGCTGCCCCAGGCGCAGACCGGAACCCTCCCAGGTTAAGAGAAAAGGAACGTTTAGGATCAAACCGTCGTCCTGTCGCACGTGAGACGGGGAGAGTCGCCGCTGCCTGTGCTCGCGGGCGCTCCCAGGGAAGGGAGGAAAACCCACTTGTGGCCGCGCAGGCGTCCGATCCCACGGCCCCCCGCAAACCGGCCAAAGCTGACGGCTGGGTCTAGGCTTTCCTGACACGTCTCTGTCTCGGGGCAGACGTGTCTTCAGTCTCCTCCCTACCTAGAGCAAAACTGGCCAGAGACAAAGGAGGGAAAACCCCGAATTCCTTTGTCCTCGTGGAGCGAGCAGTACCGGTCGTTCGGAACAGGAAGCCTAGTCCGAACTACCTAGTCCGGCCGCGTGGAGCCGCGGGCACGGAGTCCGCACTAGCGGGGATTTAAAAATGGCGCCGCCCGGCAACATGCAAATGAAGCCTGGGATATTTAAATCCCGGGCTTCATTTGCAACTTCGATTGCCTACATTAACCCCCCTAGTTCGGACTAGCCTTGCTACCCCACCTGCCTTGCTATTGGCTGACTGCTCCCTGGCTCGGAGCAGCGAACGCCTTAGTCCCCACCCCCCGTGACCGTGACAGACGCCCCTGGCTGCCGGTCCGCCTGGCCGTGGCTCCTACCAGCGGCTCGGGGCCCGACCCCAGAGGCAGCTGCATTTTGTACCGCCCCTGGCTCAGCGGCAGGGGGTGCTGACGGGTTCGGGGAGAGCTGCCTGGCCCGAGATGCACGGGCGGGAGCTGCAGGGACGGAGGCTCTTGCTCAACGGGCGTGTGCAGACAGGCTGGGCTGGGGCCCTGGGGGAGAGATGGGCCTGAAGCCAGCTGGGGGGGAGGCGCTCTGGGGAGCTGGTTGTGGGGCTGGGGCCCTGGGGAGCAGTTGGGCTCAGGACCAGTTGCGTCCTCGCCCCGCAGAGCAGATGGGCCGGATCCTGCAGAGAACGGCCATCTCCACCAACATCAAGGAGCGGCTGGACTTCTCCTGCGCCCTCTTTGGGCCGGACGGGGGGCTGGTGTCCAACGCGCCCCACATCCCCGTGCACCTGGGAGCCATGCAGGAGACCGTCCAGTTCCAGGTGAGCACAGCCCGCTTGGCCCCTCTGCCCTGCTCTGCGCTCCGGGGGCAGCGGCTCCCCCGGCCCCCAACCTTGCAGCTTCCCCGCGGCTCCCCTGGCCCTGCAGCTCCCCCAACCTTGCAGCTCCCCCGCAGCTCCCCCAACATTGCAGCTCCCCCGCAGCTCCCCCAACCTTGCAGCTTCCCCGCAGCTCCCCTGGCCCTGCAGCTCCCCCGCAGCTCCCCCAACCTTGCAGCTTCCCCGCGGCTCCCCTGGCCCTGCAGCTCCCCCGGCCCCCAACCTTGCAGCTTCCCCGCGGCTCCCCTGGCCCTGCAGCTCCCCCAACCTTGCAGCTCCCCCGCAGCTCCCCCAACCTTGCAGCTCCCCCGCAGCTCCCCCAACCTTGCAGCTTCCCCGTGGCTCCCCTGGCCCTGCAGCTCCCCCGCAGCTCCCCAACCTTGCAGCTTCCCCGCGGCTCCCCTGGCCCTGCAGCTCCCCGGCCCCCAACCTTGCAGCTTCCCCGCGGCTCCCCTGGCCCTGCAGCTCCCCCAACCTTGCAGCTCCCCCGCAGCTCCCCCAACCTTGCAGCTCCCCGCAGCTCCCCCAACCTTGCAGCTTCCCCGCGGCTCCCCTGGCCCTGCAGCTCCCCCAACCTTGCAG